>NW_028186482.1:76221-168094 GCF_003343005.1 Rhea americana
CACATCTATGCACACATACCTGGCAGATAGTGGAATTGACCAGTGGGCCAGGTAGGGTTAGAGGTGTTTCTATACCAGAATTCACTTAAACTGAGTTGTATCTTTTACTGCCTGTCTGTTTGTCAAGCCTATAGAATGGGGATGCATAGTGCTTATGCTATGTGTATGCCTTGAGGAGTTACATTACCTTATATATTACAGGCAGAGCTTACGCTAAAATTGCAGATTTTAATGACTAATCTGCTTTACATCTCTTAAGTAGCTTCTAAATGGTCCCTGATTAAACCCCTAAAGGCTTAATGACCCTTTAGGAAATTGACATCTTTCGAATGTCTCAATCTATCTTTGATTGCACTTTGGGATTGTTTTTTGGCTTGACTTGTTTGACTTCTGCAATATTTTTTTGCAAGAAAAAGTCTATAGGTCTTACAAACTACTCTAAACATATACCATGTTTGTATCTTATTACAGTGCAAATTACAAATGAAGCTTTCTTGTGTTACTTAGCTGTTTGCCTGCTGGAAGCATTTGCATTTTAATGGCCCACCAGATGTTGGCTGGAAGTACAGCATGCTTTGGCATAATCTTGATGTAAGGTTAGATGAAATTCTGAGCTCTATCAGAAGCCGTGTGGGGAGTAAATTACACTGTCAGAGCACTGGACCTCTCTAAACTTTTTAAGTGCTGTAGGTTTTTGATAAATATCAGTTGCTGGTCAGAGGTAGAATAGAATTATTCAAGGCCTGGAGGTTGAGGTTGTTCCTGATCCTTTTTGCTCATGTTCCCTTTCTGTAGGGCGGTTGTGCCAGTCCAACTTCTCATGTGCTGGAGCTGCAGCATTCCCTACTGTGGAGTCAGACCTGCTCTATAATGGGTACCCAAAGGAAGTAGAGGTTAGAGATAGGCTCTCGCTATGGAAGCCATTGGTGCTGCTGATACCTCTCCGTCTTGGGCTCACAGAAATCAATGAAGCCTATATTGAAACACTAAAGGTAGGGCATCTGGAGCTGAATTCCTGGTGTTTTCATGCCTAAAGACCATGCTGTGGATTAAGTCATTTCTGGAATCTGAGGGCAAAAATGCTCAGAAATAATTGTCCAGTTTTTCAAAAGAAAAATATGTTTAGAGACAATTCTTACTGGAGGTCTGGATGTGGGTTCCTGCAGGATTTAGCCATAAAAATGGAATTTTTATGAGGATCTTATCTCACAGCTAAATCTCAGTCCCTGTCTGTCTATAGATCCTATCAATCTGCTGAAGTGTTTGTTGAGCACAATTGCTGCACTGTGCTTGGTAGCAACTTGAACCCTAATGAATGTTGTGTTGCAAAATTGCTTGTGGCTTAAGGTTTGGAGCATGTGCTATAGATTGAGGATATAAGTTGGCTGATGATTGTGGTGGGGAATGAAAGAAGGTAGTAGAGTTTGAAATGTATAGACTCCATCCCTAAGACAGGATGCACATTATCTTGCTGTCAATCTCTCAGCTGAATGGGTAAGACAGCTCCAAATTCAGGCTAGGTAATTTGCCCTTTATTCAATAAACAGTGCATCAAGATACAGAAGCTAGATACAGACAGTTTCCTAAATGGTCATGCCTTTGTGAGAGGACATGCAACTTGGTGGCAAGTCCTAGTCCTGCTGAAATAGAGGGAATTTTGCCACTGACTGCAGCAGTTAGGACCTTCACAGAATCACAGAATCGGTAAGGTTGGAAGGGGCCTTTGGAGATCAGCTAGTCCAACCCCCTGCTCAAGCAGGGTCACCTACAGCGTGTTAGACAGGGTTGCATCCAGGCGGGCCTTGAATATCTCCAGAGAAGGAGACTCCACAACCTCTCTGTGCTAACTCCTGCAGTGCTCTGTCACTCTCACAGGAAAAAAATTCCTCCTCATATTCGGATGGAACTTCCTGTGGTTCAGTTTTTGCCCACTGCCTCTTGTCCTGTCACATGGGACAACTGAAAAGAGTTTGTCCTCATCCCCTTGACACCCTCCCTTCAAGGACTTACAGACATTGATAAGATCCCCCCCCCAGTCTTCTCTTCCCCAGGCTAAAGAGGCCCAGCTCTCACAGCTGTTCCTCACAGGGCAGATGCTCCAGCCCTCTGATCATCTTGGTAGCCCTATGCTGGATTCTCTCCAATAGTTCCATGTCTCTGTTGTACTGGGGAGCCCAGAACAGGACGCAGTACTCGAGATGAGGCCTCACCAGGGCTGAGTAGAGGGGCAGGATCACCTCCCTCGACCTGCTGGTGACACTCTGCCTAATGCACCCAAGGAGACCATTGGCTTTTGTGGCCACAAGGGCACATTGCTGGCTCATTGTCAACTTATTGTCCACCAGCACTCCCAGGTCCTTCTCTGCAAAGCTGGAACCTTGCCCACACTAAGTGCTGGAATAGTGTTATCTTCTCCATCTGGTCTACTTGTATGTTCCTGTCACCATTTTAAAGATGTTTCTGAGCTGCTTCCCTGACCCTTGAAGGCCCTGTGTTGCAGCCTTCAGCCTTTCTGGCAGAGCTTCTCTCTGGAAATGGCTGGTTTTTGCTGCTGGAGTTGCTGATTTTTGGTGTCTGAGTTTTTCCTTCCCACAGTATTTTTAGATGTTTGCTTTTGTTGCCACTTGCTGTCTCATTGTTTGTCAGCTGTGTTTTCTGTATTGCTTTTGCAGCACTGCTTCATGATGCCCCAGTCCCTGGGAGTGATCGGAGGGAAGCCAAACAGTGCTCACTACTTCATTGGCTACGTAGGTGAGTGCCCAGCCATCTCCACAGAGTACTGCAAAGAGCTTCCAATCATCTCTCCCCACACCTGTAGCTGGAAATGATCGTAGGGCACTACAGCTCTCCTGCTTAGTCTGTTGGGCATGCTGCAGAGTACCTCCTTCCTGCAGGAGCGGAAGGCTTCTGTGGGCTGAACCTCTTTGAAGAATCTGGGCAATGTAGTATGGGGCAACTGCCATAGTACAAGCCTTAAAACTTCTGCTGTATAACATTAAAACCTATCTGCAAAGATATCTGTATAGTGACCTCTTTTTAGATTTGGAGCTGACCTCCCTTCACAGGACCTTGGAGCTGTCCTTTAGTTGTTACCTTTCTGAAAACCTATGAACCTTTACCCTTTCTCTCCCCACCTTTCTGCCTTTTCTCTCCCTGTCTGAGACCACAAGCTGGTTGTGCTTCAGATTTCTGGGGCTGACTTTAGTATTCAAAGGACCCTACAAGGCTTGTGCAGGAACAGTAGTGAAACAGTCTGTGTACCTTGAGCCTGGAGTGTCCCTGTAGAGTGGGCACTGTGTTTCTGCTGACAGCTGGCTCTTTGCCTAGATGAGAAGCTCTTGGGGAAGTAGCTGAAAGCAAGTTGACCCTAGAACAGGGATTCTTGTGTAAGGACTCTACAGCTGTCTCTGTCATCACTCTTCCTCCTCGTATCTCAGCATTTGTTTCTCAGAAGAGCAACTTCTGGCATTATTCTTCCTGCTCATGTCTCCTTGCCTGTCTGTCCAGGTGAGGAGCTCATTTATCTGGATCCTCATACTACACAGCCTTCAGTGGAGCCCAACGAGAGCAGCTGTTTCCCTGATGAAAGCTTCCACTGCCAGCACCCTCCCTGCAGAATGAGTATTGCTGAGCTTGACCCTTCCATTGCGGTGGTGCGTTCCTGCTGCATGTTTTCGTGCTGGTTCTTGATCACCTGAAGTAATGTGGTGGTCCCGCAGTTTTACAGCCATCACTTTCCTCAGGGCAAAGGAAGGGATGACAGGTTGGGTACTCCACATACACACTGCGTTATGGGCAAGGATTGCCAGTGGGTTTCAGTAACAGTAACTTTGGTAAAGAAGCTCTTCTTGTAGGAAGCAGTCCAGTACAGCAAAATTCCCTTTGCATTTCAATTAAGTGGGCTTTGATTCCTTTTGAAGGACTGACCTGAATCCAGTTGGGCTGTTGAATTCCATGCGCTTTCTGTTTTCTGTTGAATCTGAGATGATTGCCTTTTGTTTCCAATGGACTGTTTTTATCCAAGATTCCTTCTGCCGGACAGCAGACTATTATACTGATGTTCCCAGCACTTGGATAGTCTGGCTACATTGAGTCTATGAGGAGTATTCAGGTTAGCAGAGCAGTATAATCTATGCTTTATAGGAAGGCAATTGCAGGTGGTGTAACTGCTTGCAGCCCTGCTCATGCTGCTTGGCATTAATATAAAGGCTTATGACAGAAATGATCAGTCTATAATCATACAAAGATAACATTTTCTTTTTTCCAGGGTTTTTTCTGCCACACAGAGGAGGACTTTAATGATTGGTGCCAGCAAATCAAAAAGGTTTGTGTTCAAGCATATCTCTGGGAAGGGAACACAGGTTATTATCTTATTTCCAAAATTTCACACAGAGAGCATGTTCTCTATAGCATGATCCCATTTTAAAGAATATAGAAATAGTATCTTAAAGCACCAGAAAAAATGTAGTTCTGAAATTCTGCTGCTGGTATGAATCAAATATTTGAGAAATGTTTTTTCAGCTGCATTGAAGTCCAACAGATATCTCCTCTTAGCCTCAGAACAACTTAAGTACAGAGGTTTTCATTCTCACAGCTCTGCTCTTTCTCCACAGCTGTCCCTGGTAAGAGGAGCATTGCCAATGTTTGAACTGGTAGAACGCCAGCCATCACATTTCTCCAATCCTGATGTTCTGAATCTCACACCAGGTAAGGCAACACAGGAAGGCAGAGCAAAGGATGACAAATTGACAATGAGCCAGCAATGTGCCCTTGTGGCCACAAAAGCCAATGGTCTCCTTGGGTGCATTAGGCAGAGTGTCACCAGCAGGTCGAGGGAGGTGATCCTGCCCCTCTACTCAGCCCTGGTGAGGCCTCATCTCGAGTACTGCGTCCTGTTCTGGGCTCCCCAGTACAACAGAGACATGGAACTATTGGAGAGAATCCAGCATAGGGCTACCAAGATGATCAGAGGGCTGGAGCATCTGCCCTGTGAGGAACAGCTGTGAGAGCTGGGCCTCTTTAGCCTGGGGAAGAGAAGACTGGGGGGGGGATCTTATCAATGTCTGTAAGTCCTTGAAGGGAGGGTGTCAAGGGGATGAGGACAAACTCTTTTCAGTTGTCCCATGTGACAGGACAAGAGGCAGTGGGCAAAAACTGAACCACAGGAAGTTCCATCCGAATATGAGGAGGAATTTTTTTCCTGTGAGAGTGACAGAGCACTGCAGGAGTTAGCACAGAGAGGTTGTGGAGTCTCCTTCTCTGGAGATATTCAAGGCCCACCTGGATGCAACCCCGTCTAACATGCTGTAGGTGACCCTGCTTGAGCAGGGGGTTGGACTAGCTGATCTCCAAAGGCCCCTTCCAACCTTACTGATTCTATGATTCTTTCATTTTCTGAAAATGAATGGAATTGCACAGTGACTTCTGGTTTGTTCCTGTTTGATTTGAATCTCTTAGGTCAGTTAATCTCGTTATTTGGCTTTGAACAGATCTCAGTATCTCAGGATTCTTTTCAAGTTGAGCTTGTGAATGGTGACTGGAAAAATAACTTCACAAGCTGTTACAGTAGTATGATTTCTAAAGGAATGTTTGGAGAAATTGTAAAAGTCCATTGGGAACGCTGAGAACCACTGAGCTTCTGAGTACTGGGAACGGTCAAAGATAGTTTTGGTCAAATTCAGTTCCAATGTAATGGATTCCTTCCTCTTGCATGTGCCACTACCAATGCCTAGCCCTGATGATGCAAAAAGGAACAAGTGCTGGGCAGTATCTCTTCGGTCAGGCTCAGTTTATCATGTTAATAATGGGCATGAACATTGCAGGAGATAGAGCCATTTATAGCTTCTGCTGAGAAGAGTGAGTATACATGGATAAACTTCCCCTATCACCAGGCATTGATTTGTGTCCTGCACTGTCCTTCCTTGCTGTCTCTCTCTATCTCCTTCTGTCTTAGCATGATCTTTCAAAGCCTTCCTTATCTCACTTTGTCCCTTCTTCCAAGAATATTCAATTCCCTTAAACAGTCTGTTGATCCTTGTCTGTATTAAATTATTTCTAATTGCTGCCTTTCTGCCCCCCCTTTTTAAAAATGTTTTTTATAATGGGCTCCTTGTTTTCTCTCCCCCCTGCTCTAGGTTGTAGGGCATCTCCCATCTATTATGGACGTTTTGTTTCTCTTACCATCCTGGCCTTCAATAGAGGGATTAATGATAGTTTCATTCTCATGAATATCCAGTCCCTTGTTCTTATTTTCCCCAGCTGGTGGGATACTTCACTATTTTACTTAGGTGAAGGGGGCAACTCCTCTGAGAGGCATCCCTGGAAGTTGCACTGCCAGCACCCAGTAGCACTACTGTTTGATCAGAAACAGGGACATTGGCATTTGTGCACATCATCGAAAGATTAAACAATTTGTTACAAAATGCGTGGAGGGGTTTGTAGTCTTGTGCTCCTCTGTCCCCAACAATCAACCATTGCAGTTTAGCTTTTGGCTGGCTGTTTGTTCTTACCAAATCTAGTGCATGCTTTCAAGAAATCTGAGCTAATGTAGGTTTCTTTACATCCCAGTCTTGCCCACATCCTTTCACCTGGTTTTCCCCTATGGTAAAGCTGCTTCCCCTGTAGGTGTGTGCTCCCCTTCACCATGGAGCTGGAAGGATGAATGTAAGGTGCAAATAGGTTCCCCTCCCTTGCAAAATGGAACGTACCAGTTGCTTTTGGGAGGGGACATGAGTGATAAAGATGAGCAGGAAAGGGAATAGGGTAGAGTGCGGCAAAACACTGCTCGAATGAGTGCACTATGATCAGTTCTTGAGGTAACTGGCAAAAGTCAAGGGCTTACTCTATTACTTTGTTTCAGCTGAGCGACAGCCTCTGGCAAGTTGTACAATTACTTTTGCTCCCTTCCCCAGTAATTTGGATCAAAAGCAACTATAGCAGAAAATGAGTCACACATTCTAGTACATGGAAAAACAAATGTTCTCGTATGACTTAACTGGGCTGTGAGTCTTAGCGGATATTAATCGACATCTGAGGAAGTTCTCCCATCTGAGCTTCTTCAGACAGAATTGTATTCTTCTAATACAGAGCTGCTGCACAGGAAGAATTGTACAAAGAACAGTCACAACAGAAATTTGCACTGCACTAGGGCTATGGCAGGATCTGTGAAACCTACTGTATCTATTGTACACTATATACCTCTTTCCAGTGCATTGTCTAGCTACTGACACGTCAGTTCTCACCCCTCTTCAGAGCCTTCGCTCAAGTGTGTCATGGTACCCCTTGCACATGCAGCCCTGTGATTCCAATCCTGCTATCATCTAGCTGCTGGAGTCACTATGATGCAAAGCAGTCAGTGTGTTCCATGGAGGTGGCGCTCTGTTTTTTTCTCTTGCAGACTCCTCCGATGCCGACAGATTGGAAAGGTTCTTTGACTCGGAAGATGAAGACTTTGAAATCTTATCCCTTTGAAAGCAAACAGGAAACTGACTGCAAATCTGTGTTATGTGCGGGGAGGAGGGGGGGAGGGAAGCTCCTTTGAGAGCCAGGGGCTACCAGTTTTCATAGGCGCTTGCTGCCATCCCTGCCTCTTGTCCATCCTGGCATTCTGTGCAGCTTCTGAATGGAGTGTATGTTGTCTGTGTTGGGGTGAAGGACCAAGTGGGTATTAGAGCCTTACTGGCTGGAGTCAGGACTTCTCAGCAATTGCTGGAAGTGGATGCAGTGGTGCCTAGGAATTCAAAGCCTATTTGTTACAAAAGCAGGTCAGTTGGCCTTTTGGGGGAGCAGCAGAAACCCTTAGAGTGCTAAATCCTTACATGGGGACTCCTCTGTGAAGCTTAAATAGAACCACCCCTCATTTAGCAGGTGAAATGTACACTTAATTCCTTTAGTGACTTAGTGGCCAACTTGAACTGCACCTAATGATGCAAATTAACAGTGGATGCACTGTGGAGGCAGACAACTATGGAGCCCTAAGAGTGTGGATGTCCCTGTTTCCTACAGTAAAATTCCTCATTATGCTTTGTGTAACAGCACTTCCTTGCAGGTGCAATACTCCTTTTCCACTCACATCCTATCAAAAGGCAGTTAGGATAATTTAAGAGATAAGTGACTAGCAATTCAATAAGCAAAAGGCTGTCCGGGAAAGTTTGGAGCAGATTTATCCAACTGGAGAGGAACATAATCTGAGTATAACAGCAGGAAGGAGGAGGAAGAAAAGAGAAAATGTATGTGTTCTTCCTCAGTGAGTTAATCTCTTAACAAATCATAAAATGTTATTAATTTCTACAGAAAGTATCTTCATGGAAGTTGCTTTGAGCAGAGAATGGGATTCCACAGCCATGGGAAAAAAAAAGAATAGTCCATAGAACGGAGAGGGCAGAATAGGACACCTGAGAATCTACCAGTCGTCAGATTACTTGTGCCTGTGCCAGGCAGGGAGTCTAGTGCATTAATTATGCTGGTACCAAAAAAGTGGGCTGTAAAATTCTCAAATTATCCTCTATGGTATGTTCAGCAGTTCCTCCAACTCCTCCTGTTAGACAGTCCCTTTCCAAATGACAAGAGGGCCTGAAGGTTAACTAGGCCTCATAGCTGCATTAGTACCTTTTCATTTTCTGTTCTGGAGATTTATCTTCCCCCAGAATATGTGCACAAACATACTCTAGGAACTAATCTGGAGAAATCCATTTCAAGTAATCATCCCAAAGAGGTCAGCAGAGATAGAATACTGTGAAAAGATCCAACATACTTCTATGGGAAATTTTAGCTACTTTAAGGTAACAGGTCTGCCTGTAGTCCGTATCTGCATAAACAGAATTCAGGTAAAGATTAGCTGAGGAAGAGAGTTATCTTAATGCAAACTAAACTGAAGTTAAACTGAGTTGCTGAAGTAGTTTCCTTAGTGCATGCTGCAGGCTGCATTCTGTTTACAAAGTTTTGTTTTGTACATCTAGGATCAGAACCTGCCAGTTGATGCTTTTGTGCCCAAAGGTGGTGACAACTGGCTACAAATGACCCATTTCTCTGTGACTGACCTACTGATGCTCTTAACTGTCCATATGCCATCCAAAAGCAAAGGTTTGAACTTGAAACCACAATGCTTCTGTCACTAAATTATTACTTGCTGCTTGGACTGCTTCTCTCCTTTCTTGTAGTTAGGGGAGGAGGTAGCAGAGAAGGTGGGGCTGTGCTCCATTCATCTGCTTTCACTTTATATCTGAATAAATGGATCTAAAATCTTTTATCTTGCCCAGTGTTCTTGCACATTAATCAAAGGTGGTGGGGAGTGGTATCTGGTAAACCTGCAGGGCAGTTTAGAATACTCTTAAAACAATTGCAGCTCAGCTATTTTTACCCTGTCAGGGCAATGAAGGCAGATGGGAGCAAAAGTTGAACTGTGTACAGTACCTTTATCTTTCCTTTGGTGCATCTGATAGAATCCAGGCTGGCTGCTTGAGACTGCAGTACAGAGCACTTTAACCAAAAGGCTGTAACCCCTCTGCTGCCATTAGCAGGTACTTTTTGTTGAGGCCTAGTCACCCTTGACACATCTCTCCCTCGTGAGTTGTATGAGCTGCTGTCAATTAGCATTCAAGCTAAGAAAGGATATACTTATTTCATGTTCATACTTTTATTGTGAAGTCTTCAGTGTAAGACTGGCTCAACTAGATAGGACTTACCTGTGTGTTAACGTGATACAGATAATAGAGCTAAACCTAGCTTACCTGCAATATCTTATACCTTTAACAGGTATTACTCTTGATGGTCAGGAACCTAAAGCTAAGATGAATTAAGTAACTTCTGACTCTTGTAGAACTGCTAGAATTGAAGCCAAGGGCCGTATCCAGTGTGTTTAAGGTGTTCCCTTCCTTCAAAAGTGTTCCTGCTATCACACAGATGCAGAGTGAAGGCAGGAGCTTACACCATTTCAGCTGATGTTTACATTAGCAATTACAGTTTTTAGGCATTTACCTTCCTCTTGCAACAGTGGATCAATACAGTCAGCCTCTCTAACTTAGAGCAGGCTTTAGTTTCTGCCTAGGCCAGCTTGGAGGGCAGTCCCATCCATATTGCTAGGATGGGAGAGCTAAGTATCCTGCAAGTAATTAGCTCTGTTGGTCATCTCCATAACAATATGCCTCACAATTGATTCTATTTATTTTTTCCAGTTTATTGCATTTTTATTAATGAAGACTTAAAAGAATTCTTAATGTAATCAGTCTCAAACTCACATCACCCTTTTAATTTTATAAATCAGAGCTTTATTGTAACAAACCAGGTTATCTTAGAAGCATCACTTACATTAAATAATCAGAATGGTACAGCATGAGAAAGTTAGCAAGATGCTCTTATTTGACAGCCTGTTTTGGGCAGTTTAAATTGCACTTTTAGTCCTTCTAGATGTCACTTCTAACTATTTCTCTGATCTTGGCTACATGAGTAACTTTATCATCTAAAGTCAGTTGGGTGGAACTCACCCTTTGAGCTAGTCTTGCTAGGAGCTAATATCTCTGTTTATTACTACTTATTTATTATTTTGTTCTTGCTAACAGCAGCTCAGTCCCTATCACTCTCATTGAACAACTGGGGAGCAGATATAGAGATTAATTCATCTCTCTTCCACTCATTCTGCAGTTTTAGCAAACGTAACTCTCTGGATTTAGTGCCTGAACCACTGCACTTTTATCTCCCATATATCCTTCTAGAAGAAGGATCATTTTCAAAAATACACTTTTGCTACTGTACAAAACATTTAAAATAATTTATTAGCAAGTCCTCTATAAACTGGTTTCAGCACAGGGGATACATTAAAGAGACAGAAGAATCAAAACCAGTATTTTTCTGAAACTTCACATACAAGAAAGCTGTTCCCCAGCTGTTGCTGCTATCCATGTCCCAGGAAGAGCTTTGGGCTTAGTACCCTTATCTGCACTATAGCACTGAGCACTGCTGAGAACAGAACAAGAGATCCTACCTGAGGTAGGGAGGTTTTCACAAGGAAACATATCATTTATAAGTACAGAAGAGACAATACAGAATGGAGAGGAGAATCAGATAAAAGCACAAGGATTCCAGCACCATATGGGATACAGAAGAATACAACTGATCTGCACTGTAGTTAGTGGGAGGTGATGCAGGGAAGTCATCCTACCATGGAAGATCCAGGAGGTCCCTTAGGTCTAGAAGATAATACTTTGTATCAAGTTTCATTTCCAGAGTTCTCCCAGAGGTTTATTCTGAATGTCCTTTATGGTTTCCTCTGCAACGGACTTAATTTCTCTGTGCAAGTCTTCTATGTTCTTTGAAGCATCCATTATCTGCTTCCAAGACAAAAAACATTAGAAACACATTCCTCATTTCTGGCACTAAATGAGAGGTCTAGCTTGCTCTTACTTCTGCTCCCCACTTTATTCAGTATTGTTAGTATTCATGAGAAATGATAGGAGCTGATTACACCTCTTGTGCACTATTTCTGCTGTAGAATTGGAAAACCTGTTTTATTTAGCAATAGACATCTAATAAGTCAATCTGGGGCCAAATGAAGTGAAACAAAGAAACTGCTGCTGTATGTAATTTTCTGACAGTCTTTGAGCTATGTGACGTAAAGTAATATACACACTCTTAATGCAGCACTGTAGTCCCACTGAAAGTTCAGGTTATTGATCCTTCAGTAGTTCTTAAGTGTAAACTCCACCTATGAATGTAGTAACCATTTTCCAGCTGTAATTTTTTTTTCTGGGGGGAGGAAAAGGGCGGGGTTCTTTTTAAATCCTGAAAGCTGAAGTCATTAAAGGTGGTAGTGCTATATAGTATTTTGGTATTCACTGACTGCAGCTCTCAGAACAAGATGATTTAAGCCTGACATTTAAGAACAGTAGTATTGCTACTACACGGTGAAGGGAACTTGGTTCACATATACCAAATCATTTTATGTACCTTCCTTCTCAGGCAACAGGCTGCTTTTCACCTCTACAGAAACCATGAGGCAATAAAAGAGCAGTCAAGCAGAGAGGCCTGCTATCAAAGTTAAATTCCAATGAGCTTGCATTTATCAGGAGAAATTCTAAAGAGTGATGGTTTTCACAATATCAGGTAAAATAATTTGACAACAAAACTTGTCTGGAATTGACAGCTATGAAGGGTAACATTTATTTCCATGGCTTTAACGTTATTTACGAGTGACCAAGGTGAAGGAAAGATTTAGTGAAAAGATTTAAAGAGGTGCAGATTTATCTATGACCTGTACAGTACTGGATCACACAGCACTGATGAGAAGTAGCAGCCTGTGAGGAGATGCTATAAATACACTTCATGATTAAATGGTAGCCTTTTCATTCACTGCAGCTTAACCAGTGACCCCAGCTTTGCTCTGTACTCATACAAAATCCTCAAGTAGATTGCTGATCTCTCGGTTTAGTTTTGTAATTGATAGTACTGAACTGTGTGTCACATCTTGGACCCAACAGTTCTGTCAATGTCTAATAGCTGTTATTCTTACCTGATATCAAAGGAAATAGCCAAGAACAGTAACTATACATTTACTGTATACTGAACCTGATTTTCTGTGCCTGTTTTCAGGACACTTTTTACCTATTTATTCTGTTCATCTCATAGTTTTCAGTTTGATTTTTTTTTAAACAGACATGAATGGGAATTCTTTTCAAGTAACGGATAGGAAATAAAATTCTTTTACGTTACAGAACCATGTTTACCTAAAGCAAACTGTGAAGAATTACATTTTTGCCTTATGCAGTGTGATTGTTTGGCAAATCGGTGTCCATCTCTAGCCTTCAGTGACTAGTAACTTAGCTATAACCTGGGGCAGGTACCCCCTGTTATGTCTGCGTAAGTGTACAAAGCAAACAGAAGATGCTTCCCGTATCTCACGGCTGAATATTGACAAGGCAATAGAAATGGTAAAAAAGGATGCCCAGGCTAGAGAAGCCTCAGTCCAGGTGATCTACACACAGGATAGATGGGAAATACTTCCTCTTCAGCGATAATTCTGCCAATTGAACAGACCTTTGCAAATAGCTCTTAGGGATGAACAAGAAGAAAAAGTGATGCAGGAATGTGGAAGAAAACATAACATAGTTGGAGAGACTTTTAGTGTATTTAGCCAGCAAATGCTGATGGAAGCTGGCCACGTAAGAAGGAAGGTGATTGTCAGTAAGGGAACCCCAAGCTACAGGAAGGCCCCCAAAACCTCTGAAGTTTCCAGAGTCCTTGGCAGATGCTCCAGGATTCCCAGGAAACCAACACAGGAAAGAGCAGATGTCTCACTGCTTTTTATCTAGGCTTGTCAGTTGGTCTTTAAGAAGGAAAACTATTTCCAGAAAGTTTTTGCGGGGGCGGGGGGGGGGGGGGGGGGCGGAAAGAGAGGAAGAGGAGGATGAGGGAACCTCTTCCCTCTAATAGGGCCCATCTAACACCACCCCTTTGGGGTTATTTCCTCACCTTCCAGTTTAATGTCTTGTCCTTCATCAGATGATAGAAGGACTGTAGAACTTTCTTTTGGAAGGAGCTGTTCTCATAACGTTCATTTCCAAAGTTCCCTCGTGCTGCTGCTTCCGCTGGGCTTAATTCAAGAAACAGAATCAAATCTGGCTTTGGTAGTCCAACATCAGGTTGTTTGCACCAGTCCAGGCAGAAGTTCTGTCTCAGTCAAAGGGAACCAAGTTTGAGGTTAAAGAAATAACTAAGAACAAAGGAAAGAAGCAAGGTTGCTAGAATGCAAGTTCAGGTGTGGAACAACCAGAAGAGATGCAGGCCAGTCCACTAAGCCAGCATAGACCTGCAAAGTGACAAACTGGGATATCTCCTTTTCATCTGAGGATTTAGTCCTAATAATTTTGAGGGATAGGTACAGAGCACCTATGAAAATCTATCATATTCACTGAAGTCAAGGACCCCAGGAGGAAGCTGAGGAAGTTGAGTTTGCTCAGCATGGAGAAGCGAAGCTCAGGGGATCTTATTGCTGTGTACAATGACCCAACAGGAGGCTGTGGAGATGTCTTCTGACTTGTCTCAGAGGTGAACAGAAACAGGATGAGAAACAATGGGCACACAGGAGTACATGAGAAATTCTGACTAAGTAAGGATTCCCTCTCTCCCCCACAATGAGGGTAAGCAAACACTGGACAAGAGGCCCAAAGAGGTCACATATCTCTATACCTGGAGATATTCAAACCTTGACTGGACATGGCCCCAAGCAGCTTGTTCTATGTTGGGCTTTCTCTGACCAGGAGGTTGGACTAGACAACCTCTAGGAGTCCCTTCTGATATATGTGGTTCTATGATTCTTTGTGAATTTATGGGCTAGCAGCTAATTCTCAAATTGCATCCTATTTGCCAAAGCAAGCATGGAGAACTTCAAGTAAGTCTACCTCTACCTAATCATTCTCCAGAGCCAAATAAGCCCACTTCTTAACAGCCAGAAGCCCATCCAGATTTGCAAAAAGTAATTTGTTTAACCTAATGAATCTCTTTTTCTTGGGAAGGGGGCTGGACAGAGGAAAGCAGGCTATGGCAATACCTACACTGAACCTTCGATCTGTTTCAGTTCTTAGCTCCCCACAGAAAGCACCTGGGCCATGGAAGTCAACTTTTACGCTAGGCCTCAAACTTGAGCTGTTTCCTAAATACAGGGAGGCAATGACTGCTCTTTCCCACTCACCTGCTTCGCACTTGTGAAGGCCACTCCAGAAAAGGCATATCTGTCTACCACAAGTGTGATTCCTTGATGTAATTTGTCTTTCATTAATGGCCTGAAAAACCACAAGTGAGGAGAAAAAAAAGTTACACTCCATTGTAGATATATGAAAGGAGCTCATCTAAAAGACAACTCATCAAGTTGGCACTTCTAACATACTTCATCATTAACAGTGATCATTAGCCATGTCAGGTTACACAGTAATTCATCAGTCAGTTGAAGCAATTCTTCTCCTTTAAGCTCCACCACCTACTTTTTCCTTTAAAGCTCCCTTCCCTGAATCAAAGGTGCAATATGCCTTTTAGCCCAAACAGAATGCACAGGACTACTTTCACTGGCAAGAGGTGCAGCTGGTGATCATCACAGAAAAGGTGCTATTTTTTATTCTGTCTTCTCACAGATATTAGGCAAATACCCTTTCAAGACACTCAGGTTCAGGATGAACCAAAGCAGGGCACTGCTCAATCCAGGTACCTAATTTACAGATGGGCTCACAAGCTAAAATCAGAAAGAAATAGTCCTCCTCTTTATGTGGTACAGTAAATTTGTGATACACTGCTTCTGTCAGAGAAGTATCCTTTATCTACCACAAGATAATTTCTTACTACAACTCACTCACCTGCCTTATGTGTTCCCCATTTGCTTGGCACTGCCACTACAGCAAAATGAGCAAAGCTTTTTTAAAAGTGAAGAAAACACTTTGCAATGCAACTTCCTAGGCACAAACAACAGCTGCCACCAATGTCACTAACTACATATGTGAAAACTCAATTTGGCTAAAGCTCTTAAAGATATTATCAGCACCTCCCAAGCTGGAACAGCAGTACATTGTACTGAAGTCTGTACCCAGCCTCACCAATGCTCAAGTCTGCCCCTTCCTCTTGCACGCCCAGAAGGTTGCTGCTAATCCCAGGTGGATACAGAGGGTGCATGATTAAAGGCATCATTTTCTTTAACCAAGAGTATTTAGGGAAGCTTTGTGATCAGGAGCATATCCAATGAACTTGACTCCTCCATTCATATGGCAAAGGTGGCCATTTACAGCTGAATACAGCATGTAACAAGAAGGGAAGAAGTTTGAGCATATTTCTGGATCCACACCACAATTCCTTAACCATTCCATCACTTATAAAAACTTAAGAAAGTGAGGAGAAAGACAGTATATTCACAGCCTAGGCTGGATCTCAGCTCTTCAAGTCTCCAATCTAATAGGCACAGAAATCAAAAATAGTGGACCTCATGATTTCAGAAAACAAACTGTAAGATTTGATCTAAAAATAACAATTGGAAAGCTGTGAGAGGTCCTTAGTCCTCAAGACATGAGAAAAGCCACTTTGCTTCTAGCCATATCCTTCTTGCTAAATACAACCATACTCCTCCACACTGAGTGAATACTAAAACCCTCAGACTCAAAACCATGCATTTCTCTTTTACAACTTCACAGAGATTATCTTTACACGTGTTCCCAGCGGTTAGCTGAGAAAAGCAGATGAACTGTGTGATCTTCCAGGTTCTTCTCCTTCTCTAGGTACGAGCTGATCAGCCGCCCGATCTCGGTTGTTCTCTCTGCAATAAAGAGGGCAGAAAAAGAGCTGACACCACCCCATTCCCAAGCAGCTCTCCCACAGAAGTGACTGCCTGAGGCTCCCCAGATAGCGCTCCCCACACCTCTGCGCTCTCCTCCCACCCCACTTCCCGCCGCCTAGGAGAGTGGCGGGAGACCGCGAGGACCAGCCACGGACGCCGGGGCAGCATAGACCCGTTCCCTGGGACCCCTGTACCTGGGAAACACAGTAGGTCGGCACGGTGGCCGGTGGCCCGCAGCGCCTCCACCAGCCGGCGGCCCTGCGTACTCTTGCCAGCCCGATCCACCCCCTCCAGCACGATAAGCGCCCCACGCCGTCCCGCCATAACGCCTGCCGCCGAGCCTGCCCGCCCCGCCCTTCCGGCCGCCTCCGACCAATCACAGGGCGAGCAACACGCCGCGCCGCCGCTGGTGCCACTCTAGGCGGCGGGGCGACACAGAGGTAGAGGAGACATCTGGGGAAAGGAGAAACATTTCCATAGCGAAAAAGAACTCGTGAAAGGCAGGGAGGAAAGGGGACAGGGGAACGATGGGAGAAAAGTCGTAAAGGAGTCTCGGCAGGAGCAGTGCTGTTCGCTTATGGTTTGGAAAAAAATAATAAAGGAATAATACAGGTCTGGTGTATGTTAATGAAACTAAGTTCAATAAAGCAGTACCATCTTCAGAAACTGCAGGCGGACACCGAGTGACTGGGTAAGGAAATATCAAATGACATTTATTATAGATACATGAAAAGAAACATGCTGCAGAGAGAAAAAAAAAGAATATAACATCAGACTCTGAAATGACTTACTACTTAGGAATAAGATTTCATTGTCATTGTTGCCATTGGCGCCATCAGTGCTAAGCAGCAGTCAAAAAAATCAAGTAGATCTGGTGTGGTTCTAGTCCCACTTGGAAAACAATATAGCAGCCCTGGAGAAAGAAACAGGTGGAATGGCAACAACAGCGACAAGAGGAATGCTTCTGTGGGTAATAACCATGCAGGCTGGAGCCCTTTCAGCCTCGTGAGGACCTAACTGGCAGGAGATACAAAAAGAAATCTACACAATGAGTCCTGCAGAGCAGAGTAACACTTCACCGCATCTTCTCATACAAGAACTGACAGATATCACATGAAAGGAAGAAGTGGTGGGTATGAAATGCCAAGGTAGAGTTTTCACAAAGATCTAACAAGGCTGAGGAACTTTTTGCTGCAGCAGGGACTATAAAGCTAGAATGTGGAAAGTATGTGGGAATATTTATAGAAGGAGAAATTATTCAAGGCTGTGAAACGCAAAGATGCTGTCTCAGACTCTGATGCTTACGAGCTGGTGACCAGGTCACTGGATGCAACCATCTTCTCTCCTTTGAATAAGGTGCTCTTTAACTCAGCCTAAAGGCCTAAATCTTCCAGCAGGGATGGTCCACTTGTAATTTCTTTGCTGAACCGATGAGGGATTTGCCGAGAGCCCTCAGCCTCTCTGCCGCCTAAGGCAACCCGCGCACCGCCCCTGCCCGTCCCAGGCGCCCGTTGCTCCGCTCCGCCCCGCCCCTCATGAATATGCAGCAGGCGCGTCCCCGGCGGCCAATCCACGGCAGGCGGTATATGAATATGGAATGGGGCCGCGGCCCTTGTCATGCGGGCCCGGGAGACGGCTGGAAGCGGCGCTGCGGGGGTGGTGGGGCGCGGGTCGCAAGATGGCGACCGCCATGTACCTGGAGCACTACCTAGACAGTGAGTGCGCGGCGCGGGGCACCCGCGGCGGCGGTGGGGCGGGGAGCGCGGGCCGCGACGGCAGTTGGCGCCAGCGCCTGCGAGGGAGGGGGCGCTCTGCGACGGCGCGAAAATTGCAACTGCGCCACGGACTGGGGCCAGGCGGGGTGGGGCTGCCGCCGTTGGTAGCGTCATCAGCGCCGCTCCTGTGCGCGTCATCATTTTGCGCCCGCTGCCCCTGGAGCAGGGCGTCGCCTGGCTTCTGCTGCCGCCTGTGTTGCTGGCGCCGCGGCTGGCACTAGGGTCGCGTGCGTGATCCGCCAGGTGGCCTCCACGCTCGCCGGACCTCGTCGCTGAGGGGCCGCTAGGGAGGGGCATGGGTCTGTCCGGCCCCCGCCTCAACTTCCTCCCAAATCCCGGGGACGCTCCTTGGGGGAGCCAACGCGGGTTTTCAAGTGTAGTCTTCGGTATTAATGGTTCTGTTAAAGGTGCTCGTCTTCGTTCTGACTTCCAAAAGAGCTGAATGCTTACGAGGCCTCTGTTTGAAGATGGTAGGAATTTCGGCTGTATTATTTCCAGTATTTATTTCCAGTCTTTGCAGCATAAGAAACAAAACATAAAAGGCAGCCAAGATGAATTTGTCTTGAAAATCACAGTTCTGACTTTGAAATGTCCTTCTTCAATGCTGTATGTATCGAAGTTACCGAAAAGTCAGGCAAAATAGGCATGTTAGTGAATTAAGTATCAGTCCTGTGCAGATTTGCATCCATACTTACATGTGCCCTAAGCTCAATTGAGAAAACTGGACAGTTCATTGTATGTAAATCAGCATACAGCCAGGTGTAGAAACACCAAGGTCTTCTGTTGCCACGACTTTATTCTCAGAAGACCGGTTACCATTTGGTTACCATTCTTATTCAAGAACGGAAGGGTGAATAGTGCTTTTGCATCTCTATGAATGTGCATGTTTATCATAGCTGTGGATAATTAAACTAATAGCCAGGTCAGGCATGGTGATGCTCCTAGCTCTTTTGTATTGTATGGGTTGAGGGGATGCTTAAGTAAGCATGTCAAAGGAGCGATGACTCCTGTTAAGGAGAATAGTCTGTAGAATTGGTCTTTATGTTTCAGGCATTGAAAACCTTCCTTGTGAACTGCAAAGAAACTTCCAGCTGATGCGGGAATTGGATCAGAGAACAGAAGGTGTGTTCAGGTATTTCAGTAAAATTGAAGTCTGAGTACAGAGCAGTCACCTAAATGACAGAGCCCTGTGGGGATTTTCTCCATCCCCTTTTCTTTTCTTGACTTCAGCAGTATGCTTTGTTTGTTTTATTTCTATGATGGCTATGTTTATAATACTAGGGTCTTTTGGTTTATTTTATTGCAGTGACTGTGTATAAGAGTGATCACCATACCTGAGTGATTACTTCTCCAGTGGCCTCACATTGAAGACCTGTATATATTTCCACATTTACTGACTTGTAGATCGTTGTGTGTCTTGCAAGACCATTCTTTTGAAATTTGTGTTGGTGTAGGAATGTGTGTTGATGATTTTCAATCTGAAAATTTGAACTGTTAAAACAGAAAGGTAGATAACATTGTGTCCCATGTATGACAGGAGAGGTTGAAGTTTGTGAACCCATCAGTTCAATTTCTCGTCTTAGGACACTGGTAGTTGTGAGCACCTCCTAATGAGATATAAAATACTGGAGAGATCAGAATCACACTGCAGATGTTGAAGAGTGAATCCCTTTTCCCTTAAAAGGTAGATATGTTAAAGGTTCAGGAGAAAGCTAGATACTGTTGGAGGGATCTTCTAAAGGCTATAGAGAGATAGAAGGAAAAAAGATTTACTTTGGAAAACTGCTTTCTAAGTGTGTATACTGTGTCTGCCTTCCAGATAAGAAAGCAGAAATTGACAGTCTTGCAGCAGAATACATTGAATCAGTGAAGAACATGTTGCCCGAGGAACGAGTAGAACACCTGAAAAAAATTCAAAGTGCTTACAGCAAATGTAAAGAGTACAGCGATGATAAAGTACAACTGGCTATGCAGACCTATGAGATGGTGAGAACTTAAAGCTTGTGTGCCAGAGTTGTATGACCAGTGAGATTTTTGTAAAAATGACAACATACTCTGAAATGGAGTTGCTAACAGATTTAGAAGATGCTTCCACAGCATGTTTTTCTTTTCCTTTACATATTTGTATTTGGGTTAAATATCTTACTGAAACAAAGTATTAGTTCTCAAACTTATTTTTATTACTGTTGCCCTCTCAAAAAAAAAAAAAAAAAAAAAACTCTACTTTTCCACTTGTATTACTAGGTTTTGCATCAAGGAGGCTTCTGTTATGGTGAAAGGTTAAATGAGTACTTCTAGATTGCTTGGTCACTTTCAGATTGCTGTATGATAATTCCAGTGTCTATACCCAACCTTCTCTTCCCCAGCAGCTCTCCTTTCACCTAAGAGTTTATGCAGGACTGGTAGTGTTATGATCAGAACTTCTGAAGTCAATTTCAAAACTACCTTGTGGAGGATTTGTGGCAAATTTTTTTTTTCAATTACTTTGGTTTCCAGGTGACTAAAGTATGGAGAAGTGTCAGTTTCACCATTCTAGTTGTGTACTGGGTACCTAACTTTCCTCCGTGGACCTAGTGTGAAAAACTCCTGGTTTCTAAAGATACAGCTTTCCACGTCTGATCCTGTGTCCATCTTGATGCCCTTTGGGTAGTTCTTATCTCAGTATATTTTATCCTATGGACACAACTCAAGGAGAGAGTAGAATCCTTTTGACTGACACTTAGTACGTTTTATCCAGCTACACAGAGATGATTTGGGTTGTGAATAAAAGCAATATCTACATCAGCAGTTGCAGTATCTTTTTACTGCCATCAGAATTCTCCAGAAAAAACAACTATATTGCAGGATTGAACAGCTTCCTAGATAACCACTAATTTGAGGTATTGTAGCAGCATTTCTTGTTTTATTCCTTTAAAAAAATACCTTGGTTACATCTGTATTTTGTAAGCCACATTAATGTAACTGCAATATTACAAGGTGTTTACTTAACATGTATTTTACAAATGTGCTATGATATTGGAGGTAGTCAGCAGAAGGCTGTATTTATTACTAAATTTCATGAAACTGTGTGTCAGTCAAATAATAGACATAATTGACTTATCTGCTCAATATATTTCATGGATATTATTTGATAATACGCTTTGAAAGTTGCTCAGGGAGAAAACAGAGTTTTTGTTAGCATCTTTTGGCTTTTTGTTTTGCTCTGTAAACTAATAGTTGGAGTTGCTTTAACTCTCCTTTCTGCCACCTCCTCCCTCTTCCTGCCTTTCTCTTTGCCTATATTGGCATTGGGTCCTCTGCTGCCTTTTCCTCCTCCTTCCACCATTTCTTCCTCACCCCCTCCCCAGCTTTCTTCAACCTAATTCCCTTTTTGCATACCATTTCCCCTTTTCCAGTGTGGTATCCTTTTTGTGCATAATCCTGAAGTATTATATTCCTGTTCATGCAGATAAGGGTTACTAGACCTTCCTTTTTTTTTAATTCAGTTTGTGGTTTCCTCTTCTGTGCAGGTAGATAAACATATCCGCCGGCTGGATGCAGACTTGGCACGGTTTGAAGCAGATCTGAAAGATAAACTGGAAGTCAGTGATTTTGAAAACCCTGGAGCACGAAGCCTGAAAAGTGTGTAAATTTTATTTGTTTGACAGCCTTTTCCAGCACTGAGCACACCTAAACAGAAAGGCTAAGGTATAAAGTAGGCTATCATTTCTGGAGGCTATGATGTATACTCCTTTTTAACGCTCTTCAGATGTTTACAGTGTTACACTGGGCACCTTGTATGAGCAGAGGAATTAAAAATACCTAGCACTAGAATCTAGCCTGCTGTCTCCCTTTATCAGAGTATCCTGATGTGAGCCATGTGCTACTCATCATGGTTGTAAGGAAGCTACTGGCCAAGGGGGAAGTATTCTGACAAAAATTGAATTATTGTTGGACCTGTGATTCTTGGCAATCTGTTTCAAGCCTGATCTATTTTTGGATAAATTCTGAAATCTTTCTGAAATCAGATTCAGTAAATCAGGAGATTTACTTTATTAACACAACATAAACTTTCCTTCTTTTACCAGAATTTTAGTATTAATCAAGCTGAGAACAGCAGGAAGAAAATGACACATTAAAGCAAGGTGCCAATTTCTGTAATGTGTACTGGAAACCTTATGTAATTAAGGTGAAATTTAAATATGGGTAACAACAGACAGTTTTATGTCTTTGAATTATGAAATAAGGGGTGAGGTCAGGAGTGTCTGTGGACAAAAAAAGTTACTTTAGCTAGCTATAACTAAGATTTACTTAGATTCTTAGATTTAAAAAGTATTTCTTACAGAGTGTCAGTTCAAATACAATGTTATCTATGTGGACTATATGGACTAATATTGTACTGCCATAATTTAATTATCAAAACTGGAGACATAAAATAATTTGACACTCCATCATACTGTTTGTAAATTCAGTATGTTTATAACATAAAATAAGTGTGCATTTCAGAATCAACATTCATATTCAATTACATGTGAAAGAGGAATTTTAGAACAGTTATATGCATCAAGAGGAAAACATCTAGAGGCATTTCTGCCATTCACATAAATTGAAATGATGCTCTTTTCATCCTTTGTAGAAGGACGAAGTCAGAAAGACAAAAGAGGCTCTCGAGGTCGAGGCAGACGAACATCCGAAGAAGATACACCAAAGAAAAAGAAACTCAAAGGAGGGTAAGAAACAAACAATCATAGATCTGATGACTTTTTTGAAAATGCATGAAATGTTGAGCCAGCTCATGTTACCCTAGATGTGACTTTCCTGTATGGATGGCAAGCACTTTTCTGGTCTTAATCTATTTCATTAGTATCTTCCTAATGACAAGTCAGCTTTGTTAATTAACTCCTTGCTTGGCACATGGAAACTCAACATGCTGGGAATGCCCTTTGTCTGGAAGGGCAAGACCAGAGCCTCCAAGATGCTGTTAGTGAGCTGGGAAAAAATAGTTTTGCTTTTCGTCATATGACTGTCTTAGATCGTTGCCTGTGATCTTGACTGGAAGGAGAAAAAAGGAGGGAAAGGGGGAGCCCCACTCAGAAATATTGATGTTTTATTGTTATCCTAGAAATCTTGGAGAATTTGGGGGGTTGTTTTAAAATAATCATGTCCTAAATAGTCTTAAATCTAATTCACTTTTCTGAAACAAGCAAGAAAGTCTGTCCCCTCTCTGTCACATGTTGTATATTAAGGTGACCCTAACTAATACTTTAGTTAACTAGATGGAGAGGAAAGAACGAAAAAAACTATTGCCATTGAGCATTACTGACATGTTAACCTCATACACCCATGTTAGAGCAAGGGGCTTCACTCATACCTGACGAAAGTATAAAAAGGAAAAAAAAAATTAAAACCGATGGGGGACGGGGAATCGGATTTGTCTGTCCACAAACAAAAGTGAAATGTATGTTGACTTTGTTACTGTATAATGCTATCTACAAATCATTCTCTTCATCCTTTACTAGTCAAGATTGTGTTTTATGTTTCATTATTAATTGGAATTATAAAGTAGGTTTGGATAACATGTGATAAGTAATCTAAATTCTAAAACGTGGTGAATGTGTTCTAATGAGGATACCATTTAAAAATAACATTCCAGGTGGGATTTAAATCTAGGAAGCTGTTGTCTATAACTGAACAGTGTTTTATCCTCAACCTGTCCTTACCTACAGATCTGAGTTCGCTGATGCCGTCCTGTCAGTGCATCCCTCAGATGTCTTAGACATGCCAGTGGATCCCAACGAACCTACCTATTGCTTGTGTCACCAAGTGTCATATGGAGAAATGATTGGCTGTGACAATCCAGATGTAAGTACTTGAAACAATTTATTTTCAAAAGATGTTTTCAACATCACATGAAATCTGAGGGGAATACTTAGTTAAATTATCTAAAATGAGTGTAAAATTTGCAAAACTCTCTAAGTATCTCTTCTATGGCTTTTTTTCTCCTTGTTTTGTAGTGCCCAATTGAATGGTTCCACTTTGCTTGTGTGGACCTCACCACCAAACCGAAAGGGAAATGGTAAGTACGGCTTAGCTGCTCCCCCTCCCCCCACCCTGGCTAAAATGTCCATTGACAAGAACCACAACAGCTATTAAAACCTCTTTGCTCTTGTCATCAGAGGGGTTGCATCCTGTAGAGTAGGGGATTATGTTTTTGTGAAGGTAGGGGTACCAGGGGAAATTTCTTCCTAAAGAGTACTGCTGCAGGAATCTTTGGATACTATAGGTTCTAACAGGAGGAGAATAAATACCCGGAGATATGCAAGACTTAATGATAAATAGAGCAGGTTTTTGAGCTGATGCTTGTGTAGATGTGTATGCATGACATCTCTTATTTGCTGCATTGTCACATAGTCACAACTTTGTTTAAAATTGAGAAGACCTTTCCCCACCCCCAGTGAAGTTTAAAAACTCTTCAGGCTACGCTTCTGTATGTATTCATCTTGAAGAGCAGGCTTGCTCTGTACTTATTTTTATGTGCAGAAGTTCTAGGTAAATGTTGTATCTTGCACTTAGAATGCCTCACACTTCAATTTGAGTAACTAAAGCATCTGAGTTGCTGATTGCTACAGTCCAGGCAGGTCCTATTTGCCCAGTCTACTTGCATGTCATAAAAACTTATTTTAAAAAAACTCATTAGTTCATAGGTCACTTCTAACCCCTACCCACCCCCCTATTCCCAAATAATAAAAGGAGTTTGGGATTTTTTATTTTTTTTTTTTTTTAATCTTCAAGACTAGTTACTGCCATATTTTTTYTGTAGGTTTTGTCCGCGTTGTGTTCAGGAAAAAAAGAAAAAGAAGTGAGGAGTATAGAGAATACATCCTCTGAGGCAAGAAGAGTTTAACATATTCTTTCCTTCATGTTGCAATATTATCTTTGATTTTCTTTAACCCTCCTTTTTGTTCTGATCTAATATTTAATTGTCCAGTGGCCAGTTGTAATTCCTGTTGTTTCGAAAGGACTTTGGGAGGGAGGGAATTTGCCACGGTGATTTTATTTATGTTACACTTGCACAACACTGAAATCTGTGTTACTATGAAGTGCTAGGACAGCTTGTAGCTGTATTTTTGCTAGTTTTATTGGGAGTCTGTGAAACCACATAAGGCATTTCAGGAGAATGAGACAGCCATATCTTCAATGTGGTCCATCGCTGTCATAAAATAGTGTAGGCCTGCAGCTTAGCATGGTAGGGAAGAAAGACTTTTCTGTAACTGTTGTCTGCATGCAAGAACTATGCTCTGTTTTTTCAGATGTTAAGTCAATTTGTTGTGCAGTTTAGTATTGAAAGGAACAAGAAAGCTGGTTAACTATTTCCAGTGTCAGTTTCCTCAAAGCCAAGTACTGTGCTTAGTTTTGAGAAGGCATGGGGTAATGTGTTTGTGTGTGTGTGTGTGTGTGTGTTTGTGGGTGTGTGTGCACTCTAGAGAGAATTCTCTTTTGAGGAGTCACTTCCATCTAACTTTGTGCTGCCATTATTTGACTTGATCATGTCCAGTCACATTTAATGAACAGAAGCAAGCCATTTGAGTTTTTACCTCCTTCCATAGAAGGTTTTTCCCTTCTGTGGGAAAACATTAAAAATATCAAAGGAATTGTGTTGTAGGCAGTAGGAGAGAGAGAGAATGACAGTCTGATCTGTCCTGTTTCCTGTTTCTCTGGAAATCTTTTTATGTTCATTACTGTGAAGATGATACCAAGAGTATTTGTGTGCGCGTGTATGTCTTTTGTTTTTGTTTGATGTTTTGGGGTTTTTTTTTTTGTTTGTTTTTGTTACTTGTGTACACCTGTGTTGCACCTCTGTAATTTGGAAAACAAGTTTTAACAGAAGACTATTAAGGAAGATGCATAGATACTTGAGAAGGTGCAGCAAGGCTGAAAGGAGGCAATGTGGTAGTTGTGGGTTTTTTGTTTTGTTTTTGTTGGTTTTATTTGATAGCATTTGCTATTAACCACTGCTATTAAAAAAGAAGGTCACTCGGAAGGTTTTAAAATGATTTGTCTTTTTTAGCAGAGGCACATTTGCCCGTTCTTGACTTTTTTAAGCTGTTTTTCAGTTTATAAATGTGAATCCTTGCTATCATCACGGTGTCATTTGCAGCAGTGAAAGGAAGAGAGGGAAATCAGGAGTACAAAAATAAGTCTTTTATTTTTTCTTGTTTTTTTTTTTCCTTCTTCTGAGTTTTAGTGGATGCAAGAGTTAAGGGAAGACCAAAGATGATATTCACATTTATATATCCTGTATTCTGGAGCTTTATTTCCTGTAACAGAAGGAGGTGCTATGTGGAGAGGCTTTTCTGCTGGGGAGGGGAAGAAAGAAGTAGTCTGCAGCAGTATAGACCAGGGTTCATGAACTTTGCAGGCTGTGACCCATGATAAGTGTTCATGGCAGCTCTGTGCTAGTCTATGCACTAGATTGCTTGCCATTGTGCAGGAACTCTTGATATAGAAAGGCATTAAGAGGTTTCCAGATAAGCTTTTGCTCTGCTTTAAAAGCAAGTTGAGTAAAGAATATAGAATAAAAACGGTTGGATTTTAGAACCTTCTTCCAAAACAAAAGTGTGGGGTGTTTTTGTTGTTGTTTTTGTTTTTTCCTGTTAGTGACCCTCATATGAAAGAAAGTAGAACACAGCTCTTGACAATTTTCCTTTCTTGCTTTGGGTCTATTGTGCTTTGTAGATACTGCAGGTATGTCAGGACTCATAAAAGAAAACTTCTGCTACTGGTACAGGTTTTCTGTGAACATGTTTTGGTCTATTGTATCTGCTATAGGAAAAAATCGTTCCCAGAGTCCTTTCATTTACAGTATGATGTTGTACGTGTCTTCATTGTATTGCATCACTCCACATGTTGTATATGAAGTTTCCATAGTTATGTTTACAAGATTATGTTCATTTGTCATTGTTATCATTGTAAAAGAACACCAAAAGCATACACACAAATTCGAAACTGATTGCTGTTGAGAAGGGGAAGAAAAAGCACAGTTGCACAAACCTGAGCTTAGAAATAATGAGCCCTCTTTTTCCTTCTGCTTCTGTAAGACAGGAATCATGATACCTCATGAACCAGCTTTTAATTCAGTAACCATGAGTAAGATCTGTACCTCATTAACCTGTTACACTGGATTGATGTAGGAGTGTCACTGCGTCCTGAGCACCAGTGTTGATGCTGTTGCAGATTTTATTTTCCCCTTCCATGCAATGAGACTGTCCACAATTTCTTTTTTTTTTTTCATTTTTTTTTTATTTTAAGGGCTTAATCAGTAGTGGTAAAGCATTGAACTTAAAGCATTTGATTTAAAACAATCTCAAATTTATAATGCACCTCTTTGGAGGTACTGCTGGAAACACACCATTGTGGAAATTCACAGCTATGGATGGATAACTGCAAAGCCAGCTGCCCTAAACTCAGAAGAGATGACCAGACAGGACAGCAACATATATTTTGTTAGCAAGTTCATTTTGTGGCTCAGAAGAACAGATATTTTTCATTCTAACTAGCAAAGGAAAAAAAAAAAAACCTAGAAGTTAACAATCACTCTTTAAAGATACTTTTCTTGGGTGTCCTAAACAATGTGAGGTTAAAAACATACTCTTCTTTACAGCATAACGTCCCAAATGTGTCAGACCATCTGAACTGGTATGAGAAATAACCTCCCATTCAGAACATATCAGCAGAGGCTCTACCAGTTGTCACGGGCTCAAGAGCATTTGTTGGCCATTTACATCTGGGTTTATAGATTTTTTTTTGGGGGGGGGGGCTCTATTTTTGATGGAATGCCTACAGCCTTCATTTTTGGTCACTAAGGAATTAGAATCTTTCTCCTGCATTTTGAATGTACAGTGTTAAATATATTTTTCTGGAGAAGGATGAACAAGACTGTGATGTGTAAAGGAATGTTCCACTAAAGATTGTCAGAACACCTGAATATTTTGTGGTGTTCAGCTTTATGGCAATTCATCCAAACTGGACGTGAAACAACTTTTAACCTGTTTTATTTTTTAAAGGAATTAGAGCTATGTTCCCTTTGTAAATGGAAGAGAATATAAATCTTTTTATTAAAAAAATGTAGAGTACAAATGTATATCTGTATTTTTGGATCATGCTCTAGATAATGGATATATTGTTTATAAATAAAGTATTTTGGGGAACAAGGGTGTACGTGGGCACGTTGTCTGGGGCTGCAGCATCCCAGGAGCAGCTTGCGGCTGCGGCAGGACCCGGGGCCGCGGCGGCGGCCTCCTATTGCCAGGGGGCGCTGCCGGCTGGCGAGCGCATGCGCGCAGCTAGGCGGCCGCGCGCCGCCCGGCGGAAGGGGAAGGGTGTCCCGCGGGGTGGCGGCGGTGGCGGAGAGCGGCGGCGCCTTTAAACCCGCCGGTGGAACGATCCCGCCTCAGTAAGGGCCATTAACGGCCCGGTTCGGGGCGTCTCTCTGGCGGCAGGGCCCCGGCCCGGAAACGTGGTAAGGGCAGCGCGCCGCCCAGAGCGGCGGGAGAGAGCTGCCCTTCGGCCGAGGGCCCAGCAAGTCGGGGGCGGGGGGAAGGAGTTGTCAGCTAGTGGCTGCGCTAGACGCCCGGGGGCGGCCCTCGGGCTGTGCTGTCGCCCCCTGCTGTCAGCAGCCCTCACAGGGGAGTTTCGGAAAACTTTCACTTAGAGCTCTGAAAGGCGTTCTTGTTGGGCTGGGCTTATAACAGGTGTTGCTTCCCCGGATCCGTGTGGCCCAGATAACCCGTCTTTTTTTTTTTTTTTTTTTTTTTTTTTTTTTTTTTTTTTTTTAAAAAAAACCCACATTTCTAATGTCTTACATCCTGGGAGACTGGCAAAACTGCCCATGGGTTACCGCAAGTAAGGGGAAAGCCCAAGAGCAAGCAAATGCCCCTTACTGCCTGGGGAGCAAGAAGAACTTAGAGGAAAGCTGGCCTTGTGCTTGCATTTTAGGGTCACCATGGTGATTTCCGCTGTGGTCCGTTCTCATCCTGTTTGGCGTCAGTGGGCTCAGCCAAGATGGCTAATGAACTTTCATAGGAGGACCATGGTACAGCGGTGGACAGCTCCTGCCCTGTGGACGCTTAAGCAGAAGAAACCAGTATTGATGCCATGGGGTGTGAGTCCTCAGAGCAGGAGGGCACTGCATCCAGCCTCCTCCAGCTTCCAGGAGGTTATGCTCACCAGTGAGCGTTACAATGTGCAGCGGCTGCCCTTCTCCCATGTTTCCAGTGATGATGTAGCTTTCTTTGAGTGCCTAATGCCAGGAAGAGTCATCACAAATCCAGAAGAATTAGAATTCTTTAATGTGGACTGGCTTAAAACAGTCCGAGGTAGGTGAACTTGTTCACTTATTTTTTAATTTTGACAAAAATACCCCCATTATCCCACCAGAATGAAAAGTCTGCCAAAGAAACTCTTTTCCCTATTTGTAGCAGAGCAAGTCTTTACAGATCCTGCTAAATCAGTTAGTTACCAGAGTGGATCAAAATTTTTTATTCAGAGTACTTTTTTTCCTCATAGAAAATATTTCTATGAGAAATACCTATTTTCTGGGAATTTTCAGACTTTTGTCAAAGAAAACTGAATGTCATTAGCTAATTAATCAGGTCTTGCCTGAAACAAAGGTGTTCTGTAAACGGTTTCTGAGTTTTTGACTGAACCTCAGAAAACAAGTGTCTGGTTTTTCTGATGTTTTTGTCAAAAGTTTCATGAGAATATAAATCAACTCCTCCTATTGGAAATTAAGTCTGTGTACAGATGCAAAGTTTTCACAGTGCTTTAAGAGAAAGATTCCCGTTGAGCATGTTTATTTGTTAAAAAAGAAAAAACAAAACAAAAAAAAGATGAAGGTAACTCTAGCGCATACGTAGTGCTACGTCCAGTTCTGGGCTCCCCAGTATAAGAGAGAGATGGAGTGAGTGCAGCGAAAGACTGCTAAGGCAATTAAGGGACTGGAGCATCTCTCTTATGAAGAAAGGCTGAGAGAGCTGTGCCTATTCAGCCTGGAGAAGAGAAGACTGAGGGGGGATCTTACCAATGCATTTAAATATCTGAGGAGAGGGTATAAAGAGAATGGGCCAGACTCTTCAGTGGTGCCCAGTGACAGGACAAGAGGGCACAAACTGAAGCACAGGAAGTTGCATGTGAACAGAAGGAACAACTTTTCTCGTGTGAAGGTGACAGAGCACTGAAGCAGGTTGCTCACAGTGGTTGAGGAGTCTCCATCTCTGGAGCTATTCAAAAGCCATCTGCACAGGGACTTAGGCAACCTGTTCTAGGTGACCCTGCTTGAGCAGAGGGGATGGGCTAGACGACCACTAAAGGTCCCTTCCACCCTCAACCATTCTGTGATTCTGTGAGTGTTGTTACTTTAGACATAATGCATTACCACCTTTTTCTTTCTAATTTCTATACAGCCTATAACTTGCCTTGAGAGTGTCTTGCTTTCGTTGCAGGCTGTAGTAAGCTGTTGTTGAAGCCACAGACTACAGCAGAGGTATCTCAGGTTCTCAGGTAATATGCACCTTTTTTATCTGGGCTTTGGAGTGAGGAAACTTCAGTCTAGTTTGGGAGAGTCAGCTAGGTGAAGGAAATGTTCAGATATTCAGCCAACTAATTGCTATGAGCACTGGAACTACTGAAGCTGCCCTCTTCTTGACTGTGTCTTGTGCTTGAACTTCAATGACTTCAACTCTCTCTTCTGACCTTTATATTCCACATTTTCCCCACAGCCCCTTAGGTTTCTTGCTGTTCCCTTACATACCTTTTGTGCCACTTGTTCACTGAACAGGAGACACTGAATGCTGTTATTAGTCCAGAAGTATGCATTTGCCCATAGGTCAACAGTATCTACATGCTTATTGATCACTGTCCTTGTTTTGTCAAAAGGGACAAAAAACACCCTGCCTCTTTACTGTTGTGAGAAAAAGAGCAAATACATGCCTTTGGAGCTGTTTGTGTTCTGATCTATATTGTTCAGAACTATGATAGAAATGGTGTATCTTTGAGGCTTCCAGAGTGCTATGATTGTGGTTGACATTGGCCAGTAGAGTCATCAGCTGTTTGGTAGGAGGCTAAATAAATAAGCAAGCTGGATGACTGCATAGTTCCCTTAAGAAACCCCTATAAAATGACAGTTTCACAGAAGGAGCTGACGCTTATCAATGCAGAAAGGGACTTGAACCTGTGCCTTGTATTTCCTAGGCCCAGTGCTTTTCCTAGCCCACTGGCTGTTCTGAGCTGATCGTGTCATGTCAATACCAGGCAGAAACAAAGGCTGAACTTTCACTTGTTTTACCAGATGAAATTCTTGTTTCCTAACCAAATATCATTGCAAAGGCTAGATGAATAGCAGCAGACTTTACAAGTTCATGTTGGTGGCTTTGATTAGAAGATTCAGAAATTCTCAAGAATACTTGGAGTGGAGGAAGGACATGAGAGGGAGGGAGAAATAAGAGAGTGGTTTTAGCATTAAAAGCTTTTCTGCTCTACTAAACTGTCAAAACTATGCACTGTGCCAGTGCTCAATGGGAGCAATTTTTTTGAAGGATTTAGGAATGCTCCACCTGTGGAAGGGAAAGAAGATTAGTAGAAATGGGGGGGGGGGGAAGTCTTGCTGTAGAGCTGTTGGACCTGATGCCAGAATCAGGCAGGAGCTGATCTTTTTGTCCACTAAGTAATAACACTTCTCTAATTCAGGGGCATGAGATAGGATTGCCATTTGACTAGAGACTTAAAAGCTGTGTAAACCTGGTCTGAACTCTATTACAGCAGAAATACAGAGTAAAGTAAATCTCAGGACTTCTAAAGTACTTATGGGTGCAGTGCAGCTTTGTGTAATCGATTTTACAAGAACTTCTACAAGTTCAAAGAAGGTGTGATGAACGGCACTTTGCACTTCTATGGCAGGCTGACAGATGGAGCGGTTAAAGCATAGATGTACATACTCTGTTACCCCAGGGCATTAATTTCTTGAAGAGGTGCTGAGGAGGGTAATAATGTACTAAGTGACTGCAAATCTGTGAGTCCCCACTGAAGAAGTGAAGTTGCTACATGAATGCTTATCTATGAACAGAGTAAGCTGTGATTTTCAGGCAGAAATTGTATAGTAGAACTGGCAATATGTAAGGAGGTGAAGATCTTCTAATAGACTAGGGGATTGTCCTGAGAAGCATAATACTTTGAGAAACCTATTCTCTTCCAGGTACTGCTATGAGAGGAACTTGGCTGTAAACCCACAAGGAGGTAACACAGGCCTTGTTGGGGGCAGTGTTCCTGTCTTTGACGAGATCATTCTCTCCACAGTTCTCATGAACCAGATCATCAGCTTTGACAAGGTGTCTGGTAAATATCATAGACATGTTATTCATAGAAAGAAGGTTCTTACTCTAACCCAACCTTACTTCCAGGAGCCAATAACTGCATCATCAGCAAGGTTCAGCCCCGCAGCATCGTAACGGGCATCAGAGATTTGTGAAATCCAGATTTCTGTTACTGATGTAGTAGGTGTAACAGCAGCAGATCTAAAAATCAATCTGGTGAGAGAGAGAGAGAGAGAGGGAGGAAGAAAGAGAGAAGGGAAATATCCATGTACCTTCTCTTCTTTTACAAATCCAAATGAGAAACCAGCAGATTGAACAGAATGACAGTGGTGAAGGAGGCATGTGATGACTTTGCACTGGCAGAGGAAAGAAAGAGATAAGGAAAGTTTATAGGTTGATTGAATTTGGAAAGTGAGAAAGCAGGCTTGTTTGGGTATTTTGGTCCTTAAAACATTGAGAGGGGGAGAAATACAGGCATGGATGTACTTAATGTCAGTGTTTTACATGTCCAATGCTCCAAATAACCAGATGTTAAGTCAGTGGCCAAGGTGCTGTAGGCTTGAGAAAGAGTAGGACAAAACCTTGCAGTGTGCACAGAGTTTTTCGGGGTTTACATTGAACCCCCAAAAGCTTTGGAGGAAGAGCAAGTGGTTGCAAATGCTTGTATTATCCTGACTCTTTAGGAGGCACCTACTTTTTGGACATCAAATTATAACAGTATGTTTATGTTTCAGGAATCCTTGTGTGCCAAGCTGGCTGCATCTTAGAGAACCTGAATCAATACCTGGAGGAGAAGGATTTTATCATGCCACTTGACCTGGGAGCAAAAGGTAGCTGTCACATTGGTGGTAATGTGGCCACAAATGCTGGAGGCTTACGGCTCTTGAGATACGGCTCTCTCCGAGGGACAGTGCTCGGACTGGAAGCGGTAAGGCGAGTACCTCACAGTTCCAGTTTGTGCCTGAACCTCTACCTGTTAACCCATTTTCACTATTATAGCCCTTAGCTATCCATTGTGCAAGCAAAACCCTCTCCAGGATGAATCTTTTAACTGTTTGTTGCTTGGCTCTTTTGAGGAGTGTCAGCAAGTGTCTTCATGAATGTAGCACCTTTTAGTTATACCAAAGCTTCCAGCTCTGTCCTTACTGATATAAGTGGTATTAGATGGTTTTCTTATCCGGAGAAATGAGAAGAAGGTGGGGAGAGATTTGGTAATCACAGGTTACCTGGATGAGGTTGATTTCTCTGTCAAGTGGTGAATCTCTGGAATGCTTTACTAAGCAAAATCCATCCTACAGTCCTCTTTAAGTGGCTTCTCACTCAGAATTTCAGACCTGTCAAGATGCATTTGTTAAATACTCAGCATTTAACAGACAAGCCTACTTTGGGTTTGCTTGCCTGTTGGCTTTGTCTTAGAGTTCTTTTGTATTACCACAGTTTTCTGTGGCCTGTGAAATATTCTTCAGCCTGCTTCAGCCCTCCCAGGCCTGTGCCTCTGTGTGTAAAGACTAGAACTGGTAAATCTAAAAGATTAGAGCTAAAAATCTAAAAGAGCAGAGAGCTAATAGAAAGTAAGTTGGCTAGGCAACAAAAGTCATGTTTGGTGTTTTATTGTGTAGGTTCAAAAGGGGGGAATTTTCTCTCTCACATTAGTTTCTCTAGCTTAAAAGCAGCCTTTAATAACAATATATCTTAGAGGCATTCAGCCCTGATTTTTAATGGCTCAGGTGGTGGAGGACTTGCTTCACTGCTGTTAACTACATTCACTGTTTCAAATGTGCTCTTTGTTTTCAATTAATGACTGGAGTTAGGGTGTCAAAGAATGGTTGATCTTGTCAGCAGTGGTTGGTAAGAAAAGTTGTGTAAACTCAATTTTCTGTTGTTGTTCTTTCAGGATGTGTGCAAACAGCACCTCTAAACAAAAAGGAGACAAGTTTGGGGAAAGACACGTAGGAGGTAGTGTGGAGATATCTGGGGATGAGGGAGAGATGAAGAGAGTGTAGGAATAGGCAGTAACTGCTGCTGCATTCTGCAGGATGAGGATGCTAGCAGCAGGTTTTCATCAGCTTACTATGTCAGACAAGCTCATCACAACAGCTTTCTACATAGGTGTTTTGATTGGGTCTCCTTGTTTTCTTGGAGGTGCTGGCTGATGGCTCAGTTTTGGACTGCTTGACATCTCTGCGCAAGGATAACACTGGCTATGATTTGAAGCAGCTTTTTATTGGATCTGAGGGGACCTTGGGAGTTATCACTGCTGTCTCCGTACTCTGTCCTCAGAAACCTAAGGCTGTGAATCTGGCATTCCTAGGTAGGAATTTCCTGTCAGGAAAACAGGAGCTGATTTGGGTTCTGTAACAAGAAGAGAAGCTGCTATGTGAGCTGCTATTAATAATTTCACACCTGATATTGGAGATTGCGAAGAGAGTAGAAACAGAGAGAAGAAAGCATTGGTCTCATTATGAACATAAGTCTGTTTCTGAGAATTAGTACTGTCTGTACTGTCTGTTGAAATACTTGTGTAGCTGTTTTATATCTGTGGTATAAATGTATAAAATACCTGCAAGGGCAGGCTGCTCCTCAGGGAGGGGGAGCTGGGAGCTTAGCAGGACGAACAGGCAGGCAAGGGCAGTGCCATGACCAACAAGGTCCCAGTCACGCAGTACCCAGGTGAAGTGAGCAGGACATATCCACTGACAGTTAGCAGGGTCAGCAGCAGCCCAGTGATCACCAGGCAAGACCATAATGACAGGTCAAGGCTGGGAAGTCAAGTCTGCAGATCAGAGTCCAGATCAGCAGGGTACATGGCCAGGCACAGGCATAGTTGCAGTGCAGCTGTTTAAAAGCTGCTTCTGAGAAAAAGTCAGAGAATCCATGCTGAGGCTTTTTATCGAAGCTTTTTGGGGGAACCTCCACTTTTTCCTGAAAAGCACCAAGGCCAGCTGGGACTACTCAAACACCTTGGTCTTATCAGAGGGGTGGCCTTGAGTGTAGAGACCTAAACTCCTAGGAGGGGATGAGGGTATTCTGAGACCTAACAAACCTCTGGGATCACAGAATCACAGAATGGTTGAGGTTGGAAGGGACCTCTGGAGATCATCTAGTCCCATCCCCCTGCTCAAGCAGGGTCACCTAGAGCACGTTAGACAAGATTGCATTTGGGTGGGGTTTGAATGTCTCCAGAAAAGGAGACTCCACAACCTCTGGGCAACCTGTTCCAGTGCTCTGTCACTCTCACAGTGAAGACATTCCTCCTTATATTCAGGTGGAACTTCCTGTGGTTCAGTTTTTGCCTATTGCCTCTTGTCCTGTCACATGGTACCACTTAAAAAAGTCTGGCCCAGTCTGCTTGACACCCTCCTTCCGTGTATTTGTAGACATTGGTAAGATCCCCCCCTCAGTCTTCTCTTCCCCAGGCTAAACAGGCCCAGCTCTCACAGCCTTTTCTCATAAAATATGTGATACATATATGGGATATGTACAGTGGACACCAGAATTAGTCTAGACTCTTACTATTACATTCAAACTCCTTCTGTCTTCATGGCTATGCTGAGAACTGGGGATGGGGCAGACATTTTGGTACAAACTGTCTTAGAGTTTTTGCTGCATCAAAGAACAATTGCTATATGCTCTTGCTGTTCTGCTGATACCTTCAAAACCAACTGAAACCAAACCATTGTTTGATGATTTGTTAATTTAACTCCTGTAGGGTAGTCATTTACATTTGTTAGAGATGAGAAAGATGATTTGAAGACTGATGGTGTTTTTTAAACTTATTAGAAGTTTTAGGGGGTATTTTTTTTGTTTCTGATTCCTCTCTGTGGTCTGTTCCAAGGGTGTCAGAGTTTCACTCAGGTTTTGAAGACATTTACGACCTGCAGAGCCATGCTGGGAGAAGTCTTGTCTGCATTTGAGTTCATGGATGATAGGTGCATGGAGTTGGTCAAGAGACACCTTAAGCTCTCCAGTCCAGTAGCAGGTAGCAAAACTGATACCCTCTTTCTGGATGAAAGGCACAGATAGTGTAATTTCTGCTCTACAAAGAGGCATTGTATTTCTTGGGGGGTTTTAGCCTAGTTTTATATATATGTCAATCAATGTGTGTGCATCCTTCATAATTTTTGTACCCAGTATTCTATCTCAAACACATTTGATAGAAGTCTTTAATGACATGACTTTTTGCTTCTTCTAGTTCTCACCCACAAAAATACTAGCTTTTTAAAGAGTAATGGTTAGGTAAAAGACAGAACTTGTAAGTGACCTACACATAAAAGATCTCAACTCGAGATCAACTCTTTTTCAGCGCCAGAAATCTGGGCAGTGGAGYYMYCCCCCCCTCACTTCCCCCCCCCCATTAAATGTGCCAAGTTTGGGAAAAGCTCCTGAACCTGTACTAAATTCATGTGCTTTTACCACAGAGCATCTACTTATTTTGTTCTCCCTCACTTTCAGAGAGCCCTTTTTATGTTTTAATTGAGACATCAGGCTCCAATTCAACCCACGATGAAGAAAAACTGAACAACTTCCTAGAACAAGTTATGACTTCTGGTTTGGTCACTGACGGAACTGTGGCAACAGATGAAAAGAAAATAAAGGCAAGTAATCATTTCCCCCTACTCGATTCTATTCTATTCATAGTATGTTCTTTCTCTCTCAGGTACTGTCAGGCTTAGAGAGTTGGTGTAGCACTTCACTGTGCTTGTTACCAAGACATGTTACTACAAGCTTTCAAGAGGCAAAAGGATATCTGGAGTTGATGTTGTATGCCAAGCATCAAGACTCTTTTGCCCTGCCTCATGGCAGGGAAACTGAGAAGTACTTGGTTCATATATATTTCTTTGATCTTCGGTTCTTCAGATGCTCTGGAGCCTGCGGGAGAGGATCACGGAGGCCCTCACTCATGAAGGTTATGTTTACAAATATGACATCTCACTCCCCATGGAGAAGCTCTATAATCTCGTGACTGACACCAGGGCTCAGCTGGGCCAACGTGCCAAAAATGTGATGGGCTATGGCCATCTGGGTAAGTGCAGATGCTGGGAAAAGAGCTGATTTCTCCCTTGTGGTCCAAGTGTACTTGCTGTGCAACTGTCCAGTACCTTTGGGTACCTTAGGGCTTTGTTTTTTTTTTTTTTTTTTTAGATTTCTGGGAGGCAGAGACTAAATAGCATTTGTTAGCTGAGAACTATCAAAATAGGAGATTTCAGACAGTATTTCATATATGTGTGGCAAGTGTGATTAGATGGCATAACTACTAGTCAGTCAGTAATTGAAATGGTAATTAGTATCTTTTTGCTCTATACTTCCTGATTAAGTCTGTAGGTTATTTAACTGTACGTAAATTTGATTAATGTACATAGACAGATTTGGTTAAACAGTTTCCTGTCTAAAGTGAGAGTTGTATTTAAAATCAATTACTCTGAGCCATTAACTCCTAAAGAAGTGATGCAAATAATTCGAAGAAAGACTTGTACAGTTGTCAATGTGTTTTGAAGCTAATTTGATCTTACATGTTGCAGGTAAATTGGACAGGTAAATTGGTTGCTTAGCAGAGATTTTCTGCTAATAAAAGTAGAACACTCTTCAGCATTCTTCGAGGTGATCTGAGAGACACGGAGGAGGTTGCATAATAGAGGTTGCCTTTGTTACTAGTTTTCAAATGTAGCTCTTAATATCAAGAGTTAGGCTATGTACTGAGAGTTTGCTGGGATGCAGAAAGAGGTAGCAGAGTGAAAATGAGTAAGTTATGCTTATCTTTGTGTGATTTGACTTCTGAATACCCAGTAACTGTGAGATTAATCAAAGATCATTACCCAAAAGCAGCAAAAGGGAAAAAAAACATCTGCTTTGTTTCTGTTGACCCAGTGCCAAAGTGCATTTAGAACATTGCACAACTATAATGAAGTAAAGCAGGGCTATGTTAAAATCTAATGATCATTATGAAATACTGTTGGGGGAATCCTGACATGCCATCTCAGTGTAGAAAAAAATAATTAATGCACCACAGTTGTTTTGAGTTTTAAAATCACAAAAAGAGGAATTTGAAAGTTACTTAGAGGATTTACTCAAAGATTGTACTGAACAGTTGCAAAAGCAAAGATTATATTTGAATTATATGTGCACAGAAGAAGCATAATGTTTGTAGAAGGACAGTTCACAGTCCTTCTACACACAGTTTGGAGACTAACAAAGGCACCGTTGTTTAAGTGCATGGCTGAATCAGTAATGAATCACCATTGAAGAGCCATTGCAGAGACAAGTCTGAGAGAGAAACTCAATGTTTTCTTCTAGGAGATGGAAACTTGCACTTGAACATCACAGCGGAATCCTACAGCCATTCGCTGCTGGATGCCATTGAGCCATTTGTGTACGAGTGGACTGCAAGATGCAATGGCAGTATCAGTGCAGAGCATGGACTGGGTTTCAAGAAAAAGTGCTTCATTCAGTATAGCAAGCCCAAGGAAGCAGTCTTTCTAATGCAGCGTTTCAAAGCCATGTTAGACCCCAAAGGGATTCTCAATCCGTATAAGACACTGCCTTCCAGTTCCTGAGAACATGTTCTGAGAAGGGAGCAGATACTATCACATGATGACTGCATCTCTAGCTCAGTAAGTACACTTTGGCCACAGTCAAATTGATGGATCAAATAAGCACATGAAATGCTCCTTGGCTTATTTCCTTAGGGTAATAAAACAAGTAAAGGAACATGGTTCCTCTTTTTAGAGGTATCTACTCTTTCAAAAGAAGAGTACATTCATCATTCATGGTTTTGATTTTGTGGGTTTTTTGTTTAACCTGAACACTCAGACTGAGCATACAGACTTCTTTTAAAGTCTTACCTGCTCACCTGATATTTAGAATTGGTTTCTACCTCCATCCAGATAGTGGAAGAGTCCTTGAAGAGTCCTCTTTATCTCAAGCTCTGGTGATTATTATTTTTCTTTCTTTTTGGTTTCATTGCTACATATACTCTGCTTTAAAGAGATGAGGGGAAAATGGGAGCAGCCTATAGCATGTCTTTGACCTTCTCTGTTTTCTATATAATAGTCATGTAATATATAATTATGTAGTGTTCAGGCAGATAGGCCAACATAAAACTTCACAGCTTGGAATCTGTAGCTTATTGCACCCTGCAGATCTGAGTATTAAATTTGGGAGTGTAGCTGAGTTTGAAAAATAGAAGATTAAATTCAAGGGACTCTCCTCCTTTTTGTCGTATTCTCTCACCCTTCCCCTCTGCATATGGCATCCTTCTGGCAAAACAGGCTTAGTAGAAAGCATTACTTTTCAGTTGCAAGGGACATTTTGGGTTTATGTTGCCTTTGTCTGATATTACCAGCAGAATTACAGCACTAGGATCCCTGATCCTAAATCTAGAGCTACTTACCACTGTCCTGCTCACCACTGTGTTTGGAAGAGGTAGACAAGGCAATATCGAGGTTTATGGCACATGACTGAAGTCAGGGCTGGCTGACAGCAGCAGTGTGCTTGTTAATGTGCAGTGTTTGATGCTTCTTTACAGCATCTAACCTGCTAATGCCAAGGCAGGCCTTTTGTTTATGTTAGCATTTGAGATCCCACTCTATCCACTATTGCCCTGTTCCTGTAAGTGCACTATGGCTTTTTTTTTTTTTTTGGTATGAATGTGACTATCAAATACCAACATAAAAAGTTTTATGAATCTGAATCCACAGTGATCTAAAGAGAATTTTGTCAGTGTTGTTTTGGGAACAGAACAGGTCAGGGCTATCCAGCCAGATGCGTATGTCCTTCTTACAGCAGGATTCTGTTCCTGAGATCATCCACCAATTTAACTTTTATGTACTCATCTTACAGAGAGATCTTTCCAGCTCCTGGATGTTGGTCTTAGCCTTCCCTTAAACTTCAATGACAAAGATTGTATTGTAGCGTTATGGATGGGAACAGGCAAGCGATAGGAATAGTACTTGATAACACATAGTAGTAATGGGCCTTGATAGGTAGTTGAGAGGAGAACTCTTAGATACCTGACAGGCACTGCTTACATCATTACGCCAACAGGCAGAATTCAAAACTGGCCATGCAAAGGAAGGGCTGTACAGGCTGTGCCATGTGTATATTTGGCCATGGTAATGTATTCTGTTGCTTAACCTAAAGTGCAATGCAGCTATAATCTTCTCTGTTTCAGGATAAACATATTTAAACCTAGCAGAGAATCAGAAGTGCAGGAGAAACTTTATGCATCAGGAGTTTTCATTTTGATTTTTGTATCTTTGCGAATATCTTTGAACTATTAATTTATAAGACCATGTTAATGTTGTTTTTCACAAGTACCTTTCTACAAATAAAGTTCTCTTCACGTTGTGAAGCCTCCTAACATTATTTTTAGAGCTGTAACGAAGGTGAGTTTTGATCCTGTGTTTAAAAAAATAACAACAACATATAAGACTTACTCCAAAAAAAAAAAAAAAACCACCAAGCTAGGCTTTCATTTTCTGTGGGACATAACAATTGATTGTTGTATCCTGACTGTAAGTAGGAGTTATAAACTGATGAAAATCCAAACTCCTTGGTCTGATGTGCCTGTTCTAGTGGCCTAGAGACTATAAGCAGAAATCTAGTGTTGCTGAAATCCTTTGGTAAATCAGGTTTCTTTGCTCTAGGAGATGTGAGTGGAATCCTGCAATGCTCTGACTATCAGATCCTTCAGTGTCGTGTATTGAGAAGCCAAGATCTTGGGCATGCTATGCCAGTTTTTGGCTTTCTTTGCTTTTCTTTTCATCCTGACCAAGCACAGCATGGTTGCCTCACAACCTCAAGTTTATGCTCCTCCACCCCTCCTAAGATTTGGTAACTAGTAACAAATAGGAATCTATTCTCTCTTCATCTGGCTATTCAAGGTTTCTTTTCAGATACCTATCAGTCTTGTGTTCCCCCTAAAAGTCATGCTTACCCTGGGAAGTCTCTAGCTCCCTTGAGAGGTGTTCATGCATGCTGTGCAAATTTGTCACTAGTAAAATGCACATATGATCTTAGAGTGAAGGCTGGAACCCAGGTCTCCCCTACCCCAGGCAAGAGCCCTAGATGGGAGCCCAATATCATCATTGTTCATCTTATATTCTGTCTTTCCACTGGACTCGGTTCAACAGAACCGGTAGAAAGTGTTTCTGTCAGACTGTGCAGCATAGTCCCTTCTAACGGCACAAGAGGTGGAGCTTGAATCCATCCCCTGCTGAGGAAGGAATTAATACAGTATCTTCTTCTCCTGAGCTATATGGTAACAGTTGCCCTGTTGTATAAAATTGCAATTTCTCTTCCCACTGTCTCCTAAAAAGAACAGCAACTGTCCTTTCCTTGTCTCTGGGTGATGGGCTTTGAGAATGACTAGTAGATCAGCTCCTTTCAGGGGGTGTGGTGGAGGTCCCTGAAGAGGTGAAAGGAAGACACCCAGGTCACCTGAAGGTCAAAAATGGAGACAGCGATGGACTTCAGTTGACTTTGGGTTGGGCAGCAGCAGAGTTTGCAGCTTTAATCTGCAGCGCCTGAGTCCCACTTGAATCCCACATTTGGCTTCTGAGAACTCCTTATATCTGCATCCAAGTGACTGGTTTGATGAGATACTGGGTGGTGTGATGTGCCAATAAAGGGGCTACCAGGATTTTTTCCAATTCCAGGATTAGTCATGCTGAGCTTAAGAGAAATCATTTGTCAAGTATAGGAGTTTATTAGAGGTAAATGGTTCTACACAAACAACAGACTTCAGATAACACCAAACAATCTATAAACTACAAATATAACAAAGAGTGCAGCTAACAGAGGCAGCGAACAAACGCAGCAGTTTGCGCAACTCTGTCTTGGCTTTGCCTAGAACTTTTGGGGGCCTTGTTGGATGTTGTGGTCTACTGACCCCAGTGGAATGAGGGAACTAGAGGGTGACTATACTAATAGGTAAGGGGAGTAAGCAAGGGTATCTGCAGAGGCCTTAACTTCTCCTGGGAGAAGCTCTAGCACCTCTCACTCAGCTCTAGCTAGGTGTAGCTGCTGCTAACAAGTTGTCTAGGTTGTCTGATTAGAAGGAGTTGGGGCTTTTGATCCAGGTGGCCCTTGATTAGGATGGGTCAAGTATCCTGTGAGTCAGTACTAGGGAGAGGTCTATATAAGAGCCAGGCCTAGAGCACAGCTAATAGAGGTAGTGAATAGACGCAGCAGTTCGTGCAGGAGGAGTGCAGTAAGGTGCAAGTGGACATCTTTCTTTTTTCTTAGTAGTGCCCACTTTCACAAACATGGTTATAACTTGCCGCAAAGCACATTTGCCTGCAGCTGTTGGAATTGCTGCGTCAGCTGTGTTGGAAGCTTCAGCTGAGACAGAGCCTTTGACAGCAGTTGTCCTACAGGTTTCAGGCTACAGGAAGTGCTTTGGGCCTTTCCAGAAGGCCTGGACTGATAGTCAGCCATCCTGCAAGAGGCATGCTGTTCTTGATGAATTGTGTCGTCAGGTCAAGGAGTTGTGGGATGAAGTCAGCAGACTGCGAAACATCCAAGAAAGTGAGCAGGAGATAGAGAGGACATTCTTGGAGACCGTACTGCTTCAGGAGTACCAGTCCCTTGCAGCAGGGGAGTTGCTGGAAGGTTCTGTGCAGAGTGAAATGATACAGCACAGCACTATAGAAGAAGGCTGGAAACTAGTTGCTTCTCGTAGAAAGAGAAAGGCCCCTAGTCCTCTTGCAGACTTGGACTTACAGTTGAAGAACCGATTTAGTGCCCTCCGGGATGAGGAGGACCTGGACCTGACTTCAAGGGAAGCAACTGGGCCATCAGAACCCTGTGCCTTGTGTAAACACTCAGAAGAGGCGACGAGTGGTTGTGGTGGGTGACTCCATGCTGCGGGGGATGGAGACACCTATCTGCCAGCCTGACCTCTTGTCTGGAGAGGTTTGCTGCCTGCCGAGGATTCGGATACTAGGTGTCACTGAAAGGCTGCCAAGGCTTGTCCGCACATCGGACTCCTACCCTCTGCTGCTATTTCACGTGGGTGCTAAAGATATGGAGAGCAAACTGGAAGCAATCAAACAGGATTTCAGAGCTCCGGGCATGGTGGTCAAGGATCTGGGATCCTAGGTGGTCTTCTCCTCGGCTCTGCCGATGGGGGGGGGGGATGGGAGGAGGAGTAGACAAATCATCAGAATTAACAACTGGCTGCACTGCTGGTGTGGCAACAGGGTTTTGGTTTCTATGATTGTGGGACATTGTCTGAAGATCAGCAATTGGTGGGGAGAGATGGAATCCACCTCACTAAAGGAGGCACACGCATCTTTGCCACCAGGCCAGCCTGATAAAGAGGGCTTTTAAACTATGTAGGATGGGGGAAGGGGAGAGTTATGTAGAGAGGATAGTCAATAAAACACAACTCAAATTGAGAGGCCTCTAGTGGGTGCATGCAGCTGGGGATGTGCAGGTGGGACATGGCTAATAGGAGACCCCCTTATACCCTTCCTGGGAATCCTGCACGCATGACTGCCTCTCTGAAATGCCTGTACACCAATGCACACAGCATGGGGAATAAACAGGAGGAACTGGAGATCTGTGTGCAGTCGCAGCGCCATGATCTTGTTGCAATGACGGAGACATGGTGAGATAGCTTGCATGACTGAAATGTTGTCATGGATGGCTATGTGCTTTTTAGGAAAGACAGGCCAGGAAGGCGAGGTGGTGGAGTTGCTCGTTATATGAGAGAGCAACTGGAATGCCTCGAGCTCTGCCTAGGGGTGGAGGAGTAGGCAGTCGAGAGCTTATGGGTGAAGATCGAAAGGCAGGCTAATGTGGGGGACAATGTTATGGGTATCAGGAAGAGGAAGTGATGAGGCCTTCTACAGACAGCTGGAAGTAGCCTCATGATCACAGGCCCTGGTTCTCATGGGAGATTTCAACCACCCTAATATCTGCTGGAAGGACAACACAGCTAGGCACAAACAGTCCAGGAGGCTCCTGCAGTACATCAACGACAACTTCTTGACACTGGTGGTGGAGGATCCTATGAGGAAGGGTGTCCTGCTGAACCTTGTCCTAACCAACAAAGAACTGGTTGGAGATATGAAGGTTGGGGGCAGTCTTGGCTGCAGTGATCATGAGATGGTGGAGTTCAGGATCCTGCATGAAACAAGTAAGGCAATAAGCAGGATTGCAAACCTGGACTTCAGGAGAGCGGACTTGGGGCTCTTCAGAGATGTACTTGACGGAATCCCATGGGTTAAGGCCATAGAAGGAAGGGGGGTCCAGGAGAGCTGGCTAATGTTCAAGCGTCACTTCTTCCAAGCTCAAGAGCGGTGCATCCCAAGGAGAAAGAAGTCCAGCAAAGGGGGCAGGAGACCTGCCTGGATGAGCAAGGAGCTCCTGGCAAAACTCCATCAGAAGAAGAAAGTACACAGAATGTGGAAGAGGGGACAGGCTACTTGGGAGGATTATAAGAATGTTGTCAGAGTATATAGAGACAGACGAGGAAGGCTAAGGCCCAGTTGGAACTGTGTCTGGCAAGGGATGCTAAGGACAACAAGAAGGGCTTCTTCAAATACATCAGTAGCAAGAGGAGGATTGGGGAAACTGTGGGCCCACTAGTGAATGGGGTGGGGACCCTGGTGACAAAAGATACAGAGAAGGTAGAGTTACTGAATGCCTTCTTTGCTTCAGTCGTCACTGCTAAGGGCAGCCCTCAAGAATTCCAGAGCCTGGAGGCAAGGCAGAAGGTCTGTTGAAAGGAAGACTTTCCCTTGGTTGAGGAGGATAGGGTTAGAGATCTTCTGGGCAAGCTTGACATCCACAAATCCATGGGCCCTGATGGGATGTACCCACAAGTACTGAGGGAGCTAGCGGATGTTGTTGACAGGCTGCTCTCCGTCGTCTTTGAAAGATCGTGGAGAACTGGAGAGGTGCCTGAAGACTGGAAGAAAGCCAGTGTCACTCCAGTCTTCCAAAAGGGCAAGAAGGAGGACCCAGGCAACTCTAGGCCAGTGGGGTTCACCTCCATTCCTGGAAAGGTGATGGAACAGCTCATTCTGGAGGTCATCTCCAGGCATACGGAGGAAAAGAAGGTGATGAGGAGTAGTCAGCATGGATTCACCAAGGGGAACTCCTGCTTACCCAATCTAATAGCCTTCTCTGATGGAATGACTGGCTGGATAGATGAGGGGAGAGCAGTGGACGTTGGGTACCTCGACTTTGGCAAGATTTTTGGCACTGTCTCCCCTAACATCCTCCTAGAGAAGCTCAGGAAGTGTGGGTTAGACGAGTGGACAGTGAGGTGTCTTGAGAACTGGCTGAATGGCAGAGCTCAGAGGGCTGTCATCAGTGGTGCGGAGTCTTGTTGGAGGCCTGTGGCTAGTGGTGTCCCCCAGGGCTCCATACTGGGTCCCATCCTGTTCAACTTCTTCATCAGTGACCTGGACGAAAGGACAGAGTGCCTCCTCAGCAAGTTTGCTGTTGATGCCAATCTGGGAGGAGTGGCTGATACAGCTGAGGGCTGTGCTACCATTCAGAGAGACCTGGAGATGCTCTCGAGCTGTGCAGAGAGGAACCTCCTGAGGTTCCACAAGGGCAGGTGCGGAGTCCTGCACCTAGGGAGAGATAACCCTAGGCACCAGTACAAGCTGGAGGCTGAGCTGCTGGAAAGCAGCTCTGCGGAGAAGGATGTGGGAGTGCTGGTGGATGACAAGTTGACGATGAGCCAGCAATGTGCCCTTGTGGCCAGGAAGGCCAGTGGTCTCCTTGGGTGCATTAGGCAGAGTGTTGCCAGCAATGCCAGAGTGTTGTCAGGGGAGGTGATCCTGCCCCTCTACTCAGCCCTGGTAAGGCCTCATCTTGAGCACTGCATCCCGTTCTGGGCTCCCCAGTACAAGAGAGACATGTATGACTGTAATAGGAAAGAGAATGGGAATATCCACACACAATATTGTGGACACAAACAGGACACACTATGTATCTAAACTGTGTTTCCTTAGCTGAAGCTCTAGAGAAAAAAAGGTGTCTCAGAACTCTAGCCAGGGCCGTAAGACACCATATGCAACATTCTCAGACTGGAGAGAATCCAGCATAGGGCTATGAAGATGATCAGAGGGCTGGAGCATCTGCCCTGTGAGGAACAGCTGTGAGAGCTGGGCCTCTTTAGCCTGGGGAAGAGAAGACTGAGGGGGGATCTTACCAACGTCTGTAAGTCCTTGAAGGGAGGGTGTCAAGGGGATGAGGACAAACTCTTTTCAGTTGTCCCATGTGACAGGACAAGAGGCAATGGGCAAAAACTGAACCACAGGAAGTTCCACCTGAATATGAGGAGGAATGTCTTCACTGTGAGAGTGACAGAGCACTGGAAGAGGTTGCCCAGAGAGGTTGTGGAGTCTCCTTCTCTGGAGATATTCAAGGCCTGCCTGGATGCAACTCTGTCTAACATGCTGTAGGTGACCCTGCTTGAGCAGAGGGTTGGACTAGCTGATCTCCAGAGATCCCTTCCAACTTTACCGATTCTATGATTCTGTAAAACACAACTAAGAATATCTCAATGCTAAAAATATATCTAAGCCCTAGGCAAACCACAAATGCATAGTGTAATGACTGTACTTTTCATTATAGGGCCAACAATTTTCCCTGGTTTATTCTCACCACACTCCAACTATGCAGAAAGAATTCATGTTGTCCCTGGCTGCTGGTGTCAGGGGCATTCCCCACTGATGAGTGGGCTGTTGGATCCACAGGCCAGCTGGTGGTGCTTGGGAGTCCACACAGGTGGTGTGTGTCTTGCTTTCTTTTATCCTGTCTGGGTTTAGTTCATTATCCAATCAAACAATGCCAGAACATGGTTACACAAGAGCTGTATGGCCCGAGTCAATAACAATATCAGCATATCAACAGATATCACCAGATAGATAACAGTACATGTGTCTGACAGATAACCCAGTACACAGTGAATAGCAGTATGCTTGTCAAGAGGTCATTCACAATTCACAATACATTTCCCAGAGCAAACCCCTCTTCTGTGGGCTGCACCATCCCGAGTCCCACGCTTGTCTGTGCAGCACCTATCCAATGGCCAGGCCAGAACAAATGTTGCATATGGTGTCTTAAGGCCCTGGCTAGAGTTCTGAGACACTTTTTTTTCTCTAGAGCTTCAGCTAAGGAAACACAGTTTAGATATGTAGTGTGTTATATGTATCCTGTTTGTGTCCACAGTATTGTGTGTGGATATTCCCATTCTCTTTCCCATTACAGTTTGCTCTGATTTGCTCATGAAGCAACACTGATCAGAGAAGGAATTTTCTCAGTCAGGGTATATGAATGAAGCATCAGGGACAGAAGACAAGAACCTGATTAGCTCCTAAAGAGAGCAGCAGTAGTGCTGATGAGCCCTGCCAGGTGCTACACTGGCACCAGCTACATTGGCATCTATAGCCACAAGCTCCAAGTGAAAGTGTTGTCGTCTCTTAAGATTAGTGTATGCCTGTTGAGCACCTTGCCTCTCATGCTATTGCTGGTGGCAATGAAGCATCATTTCCATTTGATGATGTGAGAGCCACTATAACTAAAAACATCTGGAGCAAGTGATAGACTGTAGAGGAACAAAATGCCACTGTCATGATGCGTCAGTCCTTTCTCCTGATACTCTTTCTCCTACTTTTCTGCAGACATACCCAGTCATTTATAGTAGTGCTGTACATGTTGACAATATGTTTCAAATAATGTGGTGAACTCTTTTGTGATGATAGCAAAAATGGAATCAGAAAATAGTAATTCTGGGACTTTTGGAGGATCCTAGAGAACTAGGAGTTCAGTCACATTTGGCTTACTGTCTGGGTATTTAATGTCCTTCAGAGTGAATGGACAGAGGAAAGGATGGATCCACTAGCACAAAACCTCTAGCAGGCTGTGCCCTCCTTAGGGATGTCACCTCTAGGCTGTACTCTGTAGGCATCAGTATTACCTCACATAGAGCACACAGGTACAGGTACACAGTTTGGGAAGGACACTTCACTACAGCACTGTCTTGCAGCTCCCTCTTACGTATGTATCTGGAAACACAGGAAAATAAAAAACAGCTTGTCTGGCATCCAGTGGATTCCTTATTTGCAGAATGTAAGCGAAGAAAAAGATAGGCTTACTCAAGCAGGAGGGTGAGAGAGAGGAGAAAGAAGATGATGTTATAGGAAAGCAATGTATTAGAACTTGCTGAAAGATCTAATGGAAGAAAGGATTTTTTTTTTTTTTTTTAAGAAAATTAGTTTTGCTTATCCTCATTCTTTGGTAGAGTTTTCATGCCCTCTCACATGCATGTACTCATGAGCACAAGTGTTACATGCGATGTGTCCACATAGTCTGGCCAGGGTCAGTTGTAAGGAACATGGAGCATAAGGGTTGTTTGAACAAGTCTTTTATTTCCCTTAGGAGTCTGATTATTATGGCACAATCCTTTTGACTCAGCATCTTATTTTCCATGAATCCTAGGCACTGTCTTTGTTTCCTCAATTTAAATAAATACCTATATTTATAGCTATGTTTTGGCTACAATCTGTCTCCCTTTTGAGATACAGGAAAGAATAATGGCTTGCACAGTTAGATGTAACTTTGTTGCCACCCTGCTGTTATCATGGTGCACATCTTTTGCTAACGAGTCATCCGTACTGGGGCCTTATCAAGGAAGGTCTTCAGGTCTTGATGTAAACCATTCATTCCTCAATGTTTACCAGTGTTATTACCGTCAGTCACATCCCTCGTTACCAATACATGCCATTCTTTAACTCAAGCTCTATTGTTTAATCTAGTGCTTTCACACACACACACATTTCCATTCAGATCTCACTCAGTCTTATCTAATTCAATATGAATTCACTAAATCTTAGTGTTTCTGTTACAAATCTCCACAGCAAAGAAACAATCTACAAGAGGCCCTGCCAGTTGACCTCCTCTACAAATTGTAGAAATGTGAGGCCAAATCCTTCTTTCATTGCCGAGAAGCCACCGAGATAGCTAATATTTCCATTCTTCTAAAGCTGAGTCTTCCTGCTTAGTGCAGCTGGCTTCTGAGTTCATCTCAGCTACCAGTCCCAGTTTAGGCTGCTAGTTAGGGAGGCTTCACCAAAATTCTTGAGACCAGGAAAGGTGATTGTCTTACCCAGTATCTCTTTTGTCTGTTAGTAGCTTCTCTCTGCTCACTGCTGTTCAGTTATTTCTACTCTTTAGTGCAGTGAAATAGATGATCCATGCAGATTCTTTTTCTTGGAAGAAAAACATCCTAATGAGTCTTCTTCTGTTTGAACTAGAACATTTTCTCTACAAGGCTGCAAGTTATTGTGCCGGATTAAGGACGATGGCTTATTCTTGGCACTGCTAGGTAGCCAAACTTTTCATAGTGTAAGATCTCAGCTCTCTCAACTTGGCAATATGAGTGCTTTTAGTAAAAATATCTACATGTGTTAATGTGACCTGAGGTGCTAATAGAGCCTATCTGGGCCTGCCCTTTGGTCTCTTCTCTTCAGGTCCCTGTCTCTTCCTCTCTGATAGGGACTTCTTACCTCTCTGAGCCTTCGTTCCTCAGGAGCTCTCAGAAAGGAGCTCATCCTTCTCTCCTCTAGACACAAAGCAGAGAGTGTTTTACCATCTTTACATACTCCTGTAACTAAGGACTAATTCAGGCTGTGCTGCTCTTTAGAGTAGCCTCAAGATGATGTTAGTCCATTCATTGCAGTAACAACCCCAGAGCAAGTAATTCTTCCAACTCCTCCCATAGTAATTTGAAACAGTGTGCTCCTGGATGGCCTTGAAAATTTGTGTTGAGGCTGCCCAAGGCTTAAATTGAGTCGCCAAGCTCAGGTGCATTCCAGTAACAACGTCATATCATTTTCAGTTAGATGTAGCACAGAATCAGCTTACTGGTGTCCCTGGAGCAAGGCATTCATTGGTACCTTATGAGGGTGTGAGCATATTAGTGCAGAGCTTCATGGTGCCAAACAATTGCTTGTCCAACACAAAATCTAGAATTAGCATAGTTAAAGTTAGTTGTTAGAGAGTTAGTTACAGAGAAACAAGCAGAGAAATTCATGCTGTTGTTAGCAAACGGAAGACAGAACATGCAACACAGTCAGCCTGTGCTGTTTATGGGAGCTCTGTACTAGGCAATGCAAAAATGCAGAAAGCTCATGCTATTCTAAAGAAGAAATAGTTAGCTTTCTGACAAGTTGGGCTGTTACTCTTTCCACATCAAACTGCTTGTGTTCTCTGCCTTTTTTCTACTCCAATTTATTTTCTTACTTTTTTCCCCTAGACCACTGACCATAAAGGTTTAAAACAGAGGCTGTATATATGAGTGGTTCTGTCAGGGAAGTGAAACTTTCCTTACTGACCTTTTTTTTTTTTTTTTTTTTTACAGCTATGCATGCAGAGAGCTCATATGTAGAGAGAGCTCTGCATATGCTCAACACCTTGAAGTGGTGTTGATATGACACAATGAGGAAGCGCTTGAATTCCCTCTAACCAGGTGGGCATGAGCAGCAGAGGCATCCTGCCCCAAGTAACTGGGCCAGCTCTTCTTTTTTTCCAACCTCAGAGCAAATGAGCTCAGAAGTTAGCCAAGTATTTCTGCACGATGCCACCTTTTCCTGGGTAGCCAAACCTGAGCAGGTGCATCAGTTCTTGTACAACACCACAGGAAAGAGCAATGAATCAACTTTAAATGTTTAAAAAAATGCTCTTTTGCGTTCATGGACAGTATCTTCACAAAGAATCACCCAGCTGACGTGTAACACCAGCAAGAACTCTGTTAAACATGAGCCTTCTGCCAGCCTGTCAATAGCAGCTGACACTATGCCAGGAGTAACCCTAGAAATTCTTCTTCAAAGGACACTGTGTGTCACCTTCTACTAAGAAATTTAGGGAAAGCATCATTGTACCTTACTAGACACGAAACCTTATTAAGCACTGTACCTGGGGCACGGAAACAGTTATTAAAAGAGGAAAGAAGTGCAGTATATCTGGGCACTGTAATAGCTTAGTAACTTAGGTGAATGATACCAGAATGCTGAGTATTGCATTGCCTGTTGGTGTGGCAGGTTGGCATGCTACCGACATACAAGGACTGGAAAGGTCACAGCAGGAATGAAGGAGGGGGACCATATCTGATGGTGTTACGCAGCAGTGGTATAGGTATAAAAGCGGTATAAAGGACCAAAAGCATCTATTTAATGCCATATGCCAGCCTGTGAGACGTAAGCTTTGTATTGCCCTTCATATTAGATTTTCGCTATATGCCCTGACTGCAAATTCCTCTGCTGTGCTTAGGGCCTGGGAGGTTGCGGCATGATGTGTGTGTGTGTGGAGGGAGCTGGAGCCAGGGTCAGGCAAAGTCTTCATTGCTGATGAATGACCCAGGTAAGCTTCTGCCTGCTCCCAGGCACAGCCCAGCCCCTGTTCATGCTTCCTTCCTCTGTCCCTCCCTTGCCAGCTTGCAAAGATCCTTCTGTGCTGGGAGGTTGTGCCAGGGTAAGGTGACAGGTGAACAGAATAACTGCAACAACGCTAGGCATCACAAGACCCATTCCTTGCATGAAGTATCCTGGAATTGCTCCCTAACCAGATGTGCAGAAGCAGCTGGAGGCTGCCCAGCTCCCTTCCCCTCTACCTTCCCCAGCTAAGCAGCAAGGATATTAGCCCAGCAGGGGGTGGGAGAAGATTATTCTGCCCTCTAGACCTGCAGGGTCTGGGAGAATCTCCCAGGGAGATTTGTACCCTGACACCCAGTTTGTTAAATGCTCGTGTACTAGAGGCTTGGTAGAATCTCAAATGCCTGTGTAATGCAAGTTGCAATGGTCATTAATAACAGTGCAGAGTCACTTCATATACAAACCATAAAATGACACCTGGTTTAAGGGTGGGCATTTTCCCCCCTAAGGTCCAGATACAGCAAAGTGTCTAAGCTCCTCACCTTCAGTTATGATAATTGGGTTTTCCCTGGGAAAGTAAGTGTTTGAAGCCTAAATGCCTTGTGACTATGAGTTTCTGAGCCAGCAGTGCTTCTTAAAATGAAGCGGAATTTCCAGTAGGTGAACACCATTCCTGTTTTGCTACCACAACGTCTGGCAGAGATATTCCTGAATCACTGAGCAAATATTGGAGGTATGGTGCAGTAGGCACTGGCCACAGCACCAAGTGATGTGAGAATGTACAGCTCTCTACATAGTGCTTTCTGTTGAAAGCAGAAGGGTCATATGATGCCTCCTTCCATCCCCCAGACAGGCATCCTGCCCCACATGGGGCTATGATTCCCCCCCCCACAAACACCTCCCTCAAGCAGCTGAGCACAATGCATTGATGTGCGTGTGTGCCCTCATCCGCGGCTTTATGCTGTGTGTGTGTTCTCAAGAAAAAGGGTCTTTCCCACTAAGGGTCCTGCTAACGTCCTTATTTCCCTGAAAAATCTATTGCAAAACCTGCCTTCTAAGGCAGATCTTTTTATGGCTTATTAACTTCCACCCACCCCTGGGAACAGCTAGCCACTCCCTTTGTCCTCACCTGTCCCGGACATTTACAGAAGAGATGGGATGCTAGGCACACCTACACACTAAGAGCCGAAGAAGCCCGCAAAGGAAAGGAGCATTTGAGTAGCTTTGCAAAGGAGATATTTTCTAGTTCACAGCTGCAGAATAACATGAAAAGTCTTGGGTGCACTTCAAGGTAAGGGCACAGGGAGGGAAACATTACGGGTGCAGAGTTAAAAATGTATTTATAGAAAAGTCAAATTTAGATACCTCAGGGAACCTGTGTAAGTGATTAATGACCTATGGAATTAGTTACAGTTTGCTCCAGGGTAGAGATTTACTTCATTGTGAGTGTTTCTTGCTGTATTCCAGGTCTTTTAATTTGAAAGAAACTTGTTACACTGACATAGATCCTCAGAGGTCTGTTGATTTTCAGTTTAATCCAAATAAACAAAAATATTGTCCTAAACCTTAAAGCAGCCTGGAAGATGTCATGATTTAGCTCAGAAAGAAGAGCTAAACCTCTGGTGACAACCTCACCGACAGCCATGACAGTTTTTAGGCTTCTTGGAAGAATTTATCTTTAAAGGGTCTGGTCAGTTTACAAGGGGTACCTCAAAGGAGTTCCAAAGCAGTGTGTGCAGTTAGACTGTTTCTATTCAAATTCATATTCTGTTTTTATCTCTTGAACCTTCTTTGAAGAAGAGCAGATTATGAAGCAAAAATCTAAGTAAATAGAAGTAAACAGAAATTACAAAGCAGCTAGTGGCTCACAGGCAAAGAGTGCTCTGAATATGTTCTCCTGCTCTCAGTTACAGTAGGCTTCATGTACTCCCGGTGAAAAGTCTCCATGATGTCATGCTATGAAGGAAGAAAATATTGCAGCAGGCATTCTGTGCATTGTCCTTTATACATTTCCACTGATATGCCTACCAGTTACGAAATCACTCTGCTTACTTATTGTTTTAATACTGTTTCACTGGTCAGCATATGAAAGACTAGTAATGCCAAATATTTGTACTGCTACAAATATCTGCAACATTTGTGCTCAGGATAATCAATAGCAAATGAGCTCTTAGCTAAGTGGGATGTGTTTATATAAGGGACTAAAGGACAGAATTATTTTAGCCCAGCATTGTAAATGGTGTCTGTTGGCCCAATGCACTTACTCATTTTTGGAAATGGCTTGGTTGGAGACTTGCAGTCCCATGATACCAGTATGAGTATTGCACAAGGAATAGTCTTCTAGATTAATACTGGCTTTTACAGAAATGTGCCAGGACAGTGAATGTGCAGACTAGTAGGTGAAACCTTGTGTGCAGGCTGGGAAGGCATGCTGTAGGCTGTGATACTCCCTGCTCTCCCGCAAAGGGTGGCCAAGTCCAGGGGCTGAAGGGCCTGGGGTATTCTTCCCCTCTTGCATCAGCCAGGATGAGTGGCTGCTCCTTTGCCCTGTTGCAGGCCCAGCCAACAGTGAGGCTGAGCACAAATTCTCAGTATGTGTGGATGGATGTGCATGTGCGCGCACATGCGCACGCACACACACACGCACACACACAGATTAACACAGACAGGATGACAGTGCATTTACAGGCACCCACATAAGCACAGTCAGCACAAACAGACCACCTGCTTTCTAAGACTTAGAAAGGGAAAACACTTTCATGAATCTCCTCAGCATCCATCTCCAAGATTGTCCGTCTCTCCCAGACCCTTAATATTTTTGGTAGCCAGTTCCCAGACCCTGAGTCACTTCAGCTTTTGATTCCCAGGCCTTCAGAGTCTCCAGGACTCAGGACTCCCACTCAGCATACTCGCTGGCTAGTTTAGCCTGACACTTGCTACCATATCGCACGTGCACAGATACCTAATAGTGACCTGTTCGGCTCTGGTATCTTCTCCATTCAGGTATTCCTATTTCTCAACTACAAAAGAAGATAGATTAAGCAATTTTTACATTCACGTATATTCACATATTTGATTGAAGACTCTAAAGCAAAAGCTGCAGAATTCGCCTTAATTAAAAAAAAATCCAGCGTTCAAATACCTCTATATTCCACACCGTAACTCAAGTCTTCCAGGTCTTTCATGGCCCTGAACACCCCATTTTTACTGTGGGTCCATGATAGACAGCTTCCCTAGGATAGACAGCATTCCAGGAAGAAGGCAGATATTCAGTATTGCCTTTAGCCATCAGTTAGATATGCATATTATCTAAATTTTGCAACTAATGAGAGTTTATCACCTGACTCTCAGGCTTGCTACCAGCAGCCATGGTGATGACAGCTGAGCTTCATAAGTGCTAAAGTGCTGGCTTTGTTGTTCACATGGAAAAGTAGGAAACAGGAGTATGACTGTTCCATTCTGCAGATGAGAATGTTTATACTCAAAATAGCTTAGAGTTCAAGCCCAGTCCACTGCATTTTGGAAAACATAGCTCAAAATAAGGAGTTCACACTGAGTTTAAAAAAAAAAAAATAAGGTAAGAGAAGCCAACTCAATTCTGCTGGGGAAAATTACCCTTTGGTGGGTATATGATCAGCAAATGATATCAGCTCTTTGAAATATTCTAAAATATGCCAGCTAGAATGACCTGATGATGTGGGGGCCTAGTTAGGGTCAGATCAAAAGGTTTCACTCACCCCTTTTCATTCTTCCTGCAAAACAGTGGCCATGAGTAGATAAGGTGCTTGGTCCAGAGAGCTGTCTCTGAGCTTAGACCATTTGAAGTCCGACCAAGGTGAGACAATGATGAAAGCCTGAAGGAGAAATGGGTAAGGCTGAGCATAAATGCCCAGACCAGGAGGAGCAGCTGTCGTTGAGGTAAAGGTGTGAATACAGTTGCAGAGGGGAAGCAGTTCTCCAGTTTGGAAAGCAGAGTGTAATTATTGTCAGTTCTGTTGAGTTTTTAGACAGCTTTTTTTTTGTATTGAAAATCTCAGATCATTGTTTCTTTTAGGTCTCCATATTCTGGAGGCATTATTCAATGAGGTTTCTCAACAGAACTCAGGAGCCATGGATCTTACCTCCAAATAGTTAAACCATAGGAAGAATTGGGATTTTTTTATTAAGGAAATCCCTACTACCCCTATTAAGTGGTAATTTTCTAGCTCTTGGTGGCTGCTGAGAAAAACTTGAAAACATGAAATGCTTAACCTATGAAGCCCCAGAAATCAAAAGGTAAAGCAAAATTAAAGGCAGAGGAACAGAGTGGAAGGCTATCCAATGTGTTTAGCAGGCTCTGTTTGATGTAGCTTGTGTGTTGTGGAAGGCCAAAATTAGAAGACAGTGATTTTAAGCACCAGAGTTACTAATATAGCTGGGGAAGCCAAAACTGGCTGTATCAAGAAGAAACAATGATCCCAGTGATAAAGTCCCAAGGACAGCATTCCAAATTCAGTGTGTTTTGTCTGGGGAAAGGGTTATTTTCTATTATGTATGATTTGCTTAAACTCTACTTTCTTTCCAGGCATGTCAAATATCTTCTTTTTTTCAACCTTTGGCTGGGACTTGTCTTCTTGTCTGGATTCTTCCACTTGAATAAAAACATTGTGCCGTAAGTTCAGCAGTAGCAAGTGCAACTGGTTACGTGACTTCATCTGTGCAGGGAAGCAAGAATCTGGCTTGTGTCACTTCATTTAACTCCCTTGAGCTTTAGACTAACATTAAAAGGGCAGCAGCCCAAAATTAGGTCTTAGATTCATATTCTGGTATGTGTGTAAATGATTAAATTAGCCAAGTGCAGCTCTTCTGAGCAAAATTTACCATATAGAAATGGAAAAGGGGATTAAGTTGACACCTTTGAGCCCTTCCTCCTCTGTCTATTAAGTGAGGACCAGTGGAAGCAGAAGGCTGTCTGACATCTTGAGGTAAGGGATGGTTCTTGTTTGGTTTCATGACTTGCACTAGCTGCAAGTGTAATCTCAGAAGGAACTGCAAGTGCAATCTCAGATGGAAAGCATGCTTAGGTTTGACTCCTGAAAGCTTATTGCAGTGCAGGAAAAAAAAAAAAAAAAAAAAAAAAAAAGCTAGTTTTGTTAGCTGAGTTAGGATATAAACAGCATTGCCAGGTGTAAAAGATGGGTTATAGAACTGCTGAGATTGTTTTCCCCATGAGTTATGTTCATGCAGATTCTGGAGGAGCTCTGCAGAGTTAGTGACTTCTCACATACCCTGTCGTGCCAAGACTAATGTCATGTTCCTCAAGACACACAAGACTGCCAGCAGCACCATCTTGAACATCATGTTCCGGTTCACAGAGAAGCATAACCTCACCATAGCCCTCCCAGCTGACCAGCTCGTCCACCTGGGCTATCCACAGACCTTCATGACTAGCTTTGTAGAGGAATTTCAAACCATCGGACAAAACTACAATATCATGTGCAACCACCTACGGTTTAACTATTTGGAGGTAAGAGCTATGACTTCTGAGTTCTCCTGTTGGGAAACCTTGTAGAATAAGCCATGTCTCCAGACTAACAGCTCCTCTTCTTTCCCTTACAAACAGGTACAAAAAGTGATGGCAGAGAACACCTTCTACTTTTCCATCCTGAGGAACCCAATTTTTCAGCTGGAATCTTCCTATACCTATTACAAGGATGCTGCCCCTGCCTTCAGAATGTCGAAGGATGTGAATGAGTATTTGGCATCGCCAATGAACTATTACCATAAGGGTAATTACAAAGAAAACATTTACGCCAAGAATAACATGTGGTTTGACTTTGGCTATGACAACAACGCACAAGATAATGAAAACTACATCCAGGCGGTCTTGGAGGAGATTGAACAGACCTTCCACCTGGTCTTGATAGCAGACTACTTTGATGAGTCCATGATCCTCTTAAAACACACTTTATGCTGGGATCTAGATGATGTGATTTACTTTAAGCTCAATTCCAGAAGCAACAACACTGTCCAGACCTTGACTCCTGAAAGTAAGGAGAGGATTAAAGTGTGGTGCTCACTTGACTGGAAACTCTACCTGCATTTCAACCAGAGCTTCTGGAAGAAAATTCAGGAGACCATGGGAGTAGAGGAACTGGAAAAGGAAGTGAATCACTTGCGAGCAAGGCAGAAGGAACTCATGGAGACCTGTCTCTCAGATCAGAGGCCAGTAGAGAAGGCTCATATCAAGGACAAAGCTCTCATGCCTTTCCAGTCAGGAACTGCGAATATCCTTAGTTATAACCTCAACCAAGACTTAGACAGCATGTCTCTGAGAGCCTGTCAGAAAATGGTTATGCCAGAGCTTCAGTACATGTCCTATCTTTATGCCCTTCAGCATCCACACAAAAAGAGGAAGCAACTAGGCTTTCCCTTGTTTTGGAATAGTTTATGAGAAAAAAATCATCACCAAGTTGTAACTAGAGCACACTGTGGTTTCTCATTAGTCTGCAGTTGCTTGTATTGTCAATGTTTGCCTAGCACTTGGATGACCAGCAAGACTCTTGCACACAAGGTGATGGTAAGGTTGTTTTGGAGTTCCTTAGCCATATGAGAATCTCCTTCCTGCAATAGTAGGGTAGCCCAGCAGCACTGAGTGTGGCAAGCAGGACTCAGAGGAGCAGTGTGTGGACAGGATGAGTGAGGCTCTGTGAGTCCAATCTGTGAATCTTTGTGCAAAGTCTTGGATTTAAGACAGCCTTATGCAGCACTAATTTGGCTGTCATTGTCATGATTTGGGGTTAATTATATCTGAAGCTCATAGCTCTTCTCAGTATGCTAAGGAGTGTGCCCTTCAGCAATGATCCTCTTGAGCAGGGAACGTGCCCCTCTACTCCATTACAAAGATTTAAAGGACAAAATACTTTTACAGTTCCTTACTGGTGCCTCCAGCATCATCTAGTTCATCACCCACAGGTTTAGTCTCTTCCTGGAGCATGGAAGTAAGGAAGTGATTAGCTGGTTTTCACAGCAGTGCCATTTATTTATGGCAAACGCATTCAAGATCAAAAATATCACAAACACTGAAGTCAACAGATGTCTAGCCTCTCACTTCTGCTAAGATGTCTTGGTAGGTAGAAGCACAATGTCATCATTACTTTGCTGTTGACTGTGTATCCCTGTATAGATCTGTTTCTTCCACAAGGTTTTACAACCCTGAGTAAGCCAGTTCTGTTCATTTCCCCTAAGGCAAAGTCTCTTTGGACTTGTTTATCTGCCTACAGTGTTGCATTCGTCATTCCTCATCCCCACCTAAGAAGCAAATATGCTAGTACTGAGAAGACAGGAGTACAGGAATCACCATGCTGCATGTCTCACATACATTACAGTGTCTTTGAGAGTAGCAGGTGATTAGGAAAAAACAGAAGACCAGGGAAAATGTATAGTGATACCTCTTGTTCTTCCAGGTCTCAGAGGCTTAGGGATTTTCTGAACCAGGTATGAACGCATCTTCCAAAATAAAACTTGCCAAAGTACTTCTCTTCAGGTGCAGCCTCATCTCTTTTAGACTTGTTTAGACTTTTGACTTCAATTGTGTCCGCACTTCCATTTTTGTGCAGTGAAAAAAAAAAGCTTTTTATTTCTTTCAACATACTACCCTTTTCACTGGGTATTTTTCCTTCTGCCATTTTAATGAAGCACCATAAACTGGTGTTAGGTGTTCATCTTCTCTGACATTATCAGAGAAGACATTAACCCTTGTTAAGCTGGTTCAGTGTTGCAGATCCCAAAATGACATCCTGCTTGGTTCTTCCTTCACTTTCCCAGACGTGATATTGCTGTCACAAGCAGAGGAACAGGCTTTCTGAATACTGGCAGTTTTTCAAAATGGGTTAGTTTCCTGCCTCTTAATCATTAATCATTTTGTTTTGTATTTGACCCCATTTAATAGTAGTCATTACCTCCAAGCTAGTTATAGCTTGTTATAGCAAGTCTTATTTTCCTGCTTTTTAGAAGACAAAAGTGAGGGAGAGTGGGAGGAAATGAGAGCAAAAGAAAATGAAGAGGGAATGCAGACTGGAAGGAACGATTGTATAAGAGAGAAATTAGAATTCCAGTCCATCAGCATTTGTATTCAAAGAGTGCTTTGTGCTTCAGCCACAGCATCTAACCAGTAACTGTATGACACTGAGGAACAAAGGTATTCCACTTTTCAGCTGGATGCTGGAAGTTTTTGGCTGTGGCCTCATCATAACAGTGCTGCGCAACACAACAAGGTGTTGAACGGCTTGCCTCACTTTGAGCAGCCTGTGGGTAGACTCAGGGACTGGATGAATGTGCCTACTGCACTAGGTCACACCTTTGCAGCTCTGCAAGAGGGCTTGTCCAAAGCAGGGCGGTCTGGCCCGGCAACAGCCTGGGGTCCATGTTTCGCTAGGAGAATGTGGGACTTCCCTGTTACTTTTTTCCTCCCACATGTGTCACAAAGTGGGGGACCTTTGTGTTGTTTAGGATGGATTAGTGTCCTCCTTTGCCTCTCTCCCAGGCTTCCTGATGCCAGTGCTAGGTGGGGAGAGAACCAAGTGACAAAGAAAGACTCTTCTTATCCTGATCCACCCACCCCCAGGCTGCTAGACATTGCTGTTACTTCATAACTGCCCTGATATTATGTCAGTGCAGAAAATCGTCAACCCAATCACACCATATAATCCCGTGTACCTTCTATTTGTGGATGGTCAAAGGTGACACAGGCAAGTTTTCTCAGTTTAATCAATACAAAATATTCCACATCCCTTGGTTTCCTCCTCCTCCTCTTCTCCTTCCCTCTTCCACTTCCACAGCTGCCATCCAGGGCTGCCAGCATTGATGGTTGTTGACACCTTTTATTGCTACCTGCTGTACATGACTTAGGCACATGTAGTCTTTCTCAGCTTTCAAAGCCTGGTATAATTTGCTGCAAAGACAAAACTGTCTTCGTCTTTCTTTCTTTCTTTGACTTTGTTTGGCAGGATAAAAAGAAAACAAAACTATTGCAGTCATAAAGAACAATTAATAACCCCTATATTTCTATTTGCGGATACCTCAAGGTTGGTGGATGATGAAAATGGTTTAAAAATAAAGTGATTCAGTGTGTGAGACAGAATGAATTTTGTGGTTAATTATAACAAATCACATACTTGTAATTTCATCCATGGCTCTGTATAGCCTACCCCACTGCTACTTTGGAAACTCTGGCCTCGGAAACTGCATTCCTTGTGCATGCAGAGACCCTAGCCAAGGGTTATGGTCTGTAACCAAGACTCAGACACACTCTGAGACTTTCACAGCTTCATATTCACTCCTTTCATTCCCTAGTCTAACCCTTGTCTCCCAGGACTCAAGTTCCTGTGGCCAAAAATCTCAAATACTGGTTAGGAGAATGGATTGATGGAGGCAGGGATGCTGCTCATTTAGGGCATTTCCCCACCATTGAGAGAGATAATTAAACCTGTCTGGAACATTTTTGCTCATACCTAAGCTTCCCACTGGCGTAATAGTGACAGGAAGGTTCATTAGAAGAACAGCAGCACCACTGATAAATCGACAAACTATCTCCACTGGTGACCTTGTTTTGATATCACAATTGTTAATTATTGCCATTGCAGCTACGGCAGGCAACTTTATTGAACAAGGTGATGAGCAGCCTTGGGCATGGACGTCCAGAGCAGAAATGCCCATCACCAGTTTTCAATGCACTTTTTATAAGAATGCTATCGCAATTTTCAATTTAACAAATATTCCCTTCTTTGTGATGGAGGGAGCAGCAGCAGGCTGAGAGACAGGCTTCTTTTTTCCCAGGGAACTCATGTGCTCTCCCAAGCACTCAGCTGCTGCTAAATGTGCAGCTTTATATTCTTGGGCATGTTTTTGTGTAGCGACAGTATAACCTGCTTATTAGTAACCCATTCAAAGTTATCTTACATTAATTTGCAAACCAATAAACTACTTGTATACTTTGATTCTGATAAATGATCCAGTTCAGTCTAGAAAATGAGAGAGAATAAGTCATGCAGTAGAAATTAAAGAGGACTGTGAGTTAGGCAATCTGAAATGCACTGTCTTGTACCCTGCAGAGAGCAGCAGGACTAATACATTTTAGGAGATCAAAATTTTACTTGGCTACATTTGAATTGAGAAGACAGTCAGGCAAGCTCTTCACCAAAATCAGGGAGCCAGGACATCATGACCATCACCACCACTGAGACCAAACAGACCAACTGAGGTTGCTACCAAAGTCAAAACCTTCCTACAGTGGAGAGTAATAATGAATGGTACCAGTTAGGTAAAGGAAGGGGAGCACTGATGGCTGGGCATGTGCTTACTGGGAGCATGAGAGGCTATTTTCCAGTCCCAGCTGAGGCCAGCATTAGCCTCAATCAGTGCAATACTTATCTGATTTCCAACTGTACTCTGATATGCAAAGTGGCAAGGCCATGTAAGCTAAAACAGTAACAATGTAGAGATTAATGATACCATAATGGATTTCTGCTCCAACAACCATAGCTAAAATTTAACAGGCTTAAGAGAAATTTTTAACTAGCTAGGGCAGAGAAGCAGCTAGCAAGCTGAGGTCCTTTGTAGCATTCCCTGGTGCCATAGGTGCTTTAAGTTCTCTGATCCTGAGGGCCTTCCCCACCCAGCTCTCCAGTCTGCCATTCACATGAATTGCTCATGTGTACATCCCAAGGTTGCTGGAGTTTTCCCTTGCAGCTTTTAGTTGGTGAGTTGCTGTATGAATTTAAGTCAGTCCTTTATCTAGGTTTACTTCAGGAACTAAACATAATGTGGCTGTAACACTGAATATCTAAACTCATGCTTATTTTCACTCTCAGGAAGGATTTTTAACTCATTTATGCTGACAGTGGAAACTTTACTCCACCTATGATGATGAGGTTGACCATGTTCCCATTTGTCTCCTGCTTTCCTCCTGCCTAATATGTTGTTATGACTTTTGTACTTATTACTGTCATTGAAAGCAGAGAAATAAATGTCAGAGCTTCATGGGCTGCTTTGCATGGGAAGGATGAGACAGAAGCCAAGGGTTACACCAATACAGGCAGCAACTGAGCAGGAGTGGGAGCGGGAGCCACCTAACAGCCCCACAAACATCAGGCAAGATGAGGTAAAGTGCCAGCAGTGAGGTAGATGTAATGATGGGATGGGAAGACCCCCAGGATGGCAGGGGATGGGTAAGAGGTAGGCACACCTCCAGCAAAGTTCAGGCCAAGCCTGAGCTTTGTCAGGGTTCTGAGCAGAGGATGCATGACTGGAGGTCCTGGGAAGAGGCTGGTCTCAGCAATTAAAGCATCTTCAGAGGCTGACAAGATAAATCTCCCTGTACTCATGTAGCCATGCCTGTTCTTGCATTGACAAACAGAGAGGGTTTCCAGCAGCAACGTGTAGAAGAGCAGGGTTACCTGCTGTGATGCTGCAGATGGTAGCTAGTTCCCATGACTGTGAAGACCCTTACCTCACAACAAGCAAAGGCTTCCTGCTCACCTGCAGTTGGGCCTGACCAAAGAGATCTGTCTGTTTTGCTATTTTATTTTTAGCATTATCCGCCAGGTTTTTTGTGAGCCTTAAAAACCCAGTTACTGACAAACTTTTGCTATAAGACAGACAGCAAGTCTTGCAAGCCGTAGTTATTCTCTTCCCTCAAGGTATCTCAAATCAGTTGCCCCCACCACAAATACCCAGGGCATCACTTTCCACCCAAAGTCTGCATAGGTTTCTGTGACAGTCGGAGTCCAAATACTGCTGCTTTATCACAAACTTCCATTGGCTTATGTAGGCCAAAACCAGTTTCTTATCCTTTTTTGTATTTTCCCACTTCTGGATCCCTTAGATTCCTATGGGTTAAGGCCCTGGAAGGAAGGGGGGTCCAAGAGAGCTGGCTAGTGTTCAAGCGTCACTTCTTCCAAGCTCAAGAGCGGTGCATCCCAAGGAGAAAGAAGTCCAGCAAAGGGGGCAGGAGACCTGCCTGGATGAGCAAGGAGCTCCTGGCAAAACTCCATCAGAAGAAGAAAGTACACAGAATGTGGAAGAGGGGACAGGCTACTTGGGAGGATTATAAGAATGTTGTCAGAGTATATAGAGACAGACGAGGAAGGCTAAGGCCCAGTTGGAACTGTGTCTGGCAAGGGATGCTAAGGACAACAAGAAGGGCTTCTTCAAATACATCAGTAGCAAGAGGAGGATTGGGGAAACTGTGGGCCCACTAGTGAATGGGGTGGGGACCCTGGTGACAAAAGATACAGAGAAGGTAGAGTTACTGAATGCCTTCTTTGCTTCAGTCGTCACTGCTAAGGGCAGCCCTCAAGAATTCCAGAGCCTGGAGGCAAGGCAGAAGGTCTGTTGAAAGGAAGACTTTCCCTTGGTTGAGGAGGATAGGGTTAGAGATCTTCTGGGCAAGCTTGACATCCACAAATCCATGGGCCCTGATGGGATGTACCCACAAGTACTGAGGGAGCTAGCGGATGTTGTTGACAGGCTGCTCTCCGTCGTCTTTGAAAGATCGTGGAGAACTGGAGAGGTGCCTGAAGACTGGAAGAAAGCCAGTGTCACTCCAGTCTTCCAAAAGGGCAAGAAGGAGGACCCAGGCAACTCTAGGCCAGTGGGGTTCACCTCCATTCCTGGAAAGGTGATGGAACAGCTCATTCTGGAGGTCATCTCCAGGCATACGGAGGAAAAGAAGGTGATGAGGAGTAGTCAGCATGGATTCACCAAGGGGAACTCCTGCTTACCCAATCTAATAGCCTTCTCTGATGGAATGACTGGCTGGATAGATGAGGGGAGAGCAGTGGACGTTGGGTACCTCGACTTTGGCAAGATTTTTGGCACTGTCTCCCCTAACATCCTCCTAGAGAAGCTCAGGAAGTGTGGGTTAGACGAGTGGACAGTGAGGTGTCTTGAGAACTGGCTGAATGGCAGAGCTCAGAGGGCTGTCATCAGTGGTGCGGAGTCTTGTTGGAGGCCTGTGGCTAGTGGTGTCCCCCAGGGCTCCATACTGGGTCCCATCCTGTTCAACTTCTTCATCAATGAGCTGCATGGATGCAACCCTGTCTAACATGCTCAAGGTGATCCTGCCTGAGCAGGCAGTTTGGACTAGATGATCTCCAGAGGTCCAGCCTTACCAATTCTGTGATTCTATCCATCTGTTATTCCAGTTTCTAGCCCTGTCCTGCATTAAGAGATGTTTTCCAAATGCATGGTTTTGGATTGTTGCAGCAGGATCTGAGAGCAGAAAGAAAAAGCAAAGTGCAAGTCTCCTTTCAATCAGATTTCTCCCAGCCTGCAAAGTGTGCCTCTCCTCTCATGCCTTGTGGGAAGTTAGGAGTAGAATCTGGGCAAGAAGAGCGCAACCTCCATGGGTGCTGCTGTCCTTGCATCACCTCACTGTGAGCTTGAGTAAGACAAATCTGCAAGTGGGAGGTCCTGGGCACCTGGGGCTCTGTAGTTTCCAACTCCAGCCCTCACTGATAATGGTGCCTTTGTTGCCCTGTGTTGCTGCTCCAGCGACTGCTGCTGACTCAGGGTTTTTTCCTGGTCGCTGACGATTGCTGCTGTGGGAAGGCCCCGTGATCCAGCAGTGGGGGGAGCCTGCTGCAGGGGGTCACACAAAGGGGGCAATGAAACACAAGGGAAACGCACTCTGCAAAAAGCCAGCTAGGGCCTGGGTGGCTCTGTAAGCAGGTGGTAGTTACCATGGTGGTGGAAAGGAGGGTGAGGAGTACACCACAGTTTGCCAGCACCAGCTGTGGGACAAAAGAGGACACCTCAGACTGAATGGGATTGGGTGAGTACCTTTGCATTTTTTGTGAAACCTTCAACTTTCAGCAAAGCTCCTGAAAAAAATGCGAGCAAAAGTCCCATTCAATTCCACCTTTTCTGTCAGAGGCTGGTTCTTAGCACTACTAGTGAACTACCTGGTATCCCAGAGGCCACTCCATTTCCATGCAAGAGTAGAATGCGTGGATACCTGCTACTCTCCCCCTGTGGCCTTATGACCCAGCTCTGGTCTTCTAACAGCACACTTTCTCTCACCCTGTGGACATACACAGGAGAAACGAGTGTATCAGAAGGGACTAAGAGAGGTTGCGTAGATTTGCCCAGTGAGTGTCAACCCAAGCAGAGCCCCACTGAGTCTCCCCCATCCACAGGCTTGATTGGCCTTGTTACTGGAGAGCTTCATTCATTTCCAGCCCAGGCTTTCCTAGCTGCACTTTAAGGTTGTTCATAAGACCTTCTGTTTTGTATAGAGGAAGATAAGAGCAGGAGAGCAAAGTACACAATCTGTAATTACCAGATATCCAGGCACACACACGAGCGTAGAGACAGAAACTGCCCTAGGTAAGTCTAAGTCACCTAGATGAATGGCGGGGTGTGCTCCAAGAACTCCTCAGCCAGGGACTGCTGATCTCTTTGGGATTACTGCTGTCTCTTGAATGGAAATGCACACGGTGAGAGCTTACAGCCTGATGTGAGAGCTCACTGTTACAGGGACACAGCTAACTCCCATTCTGCAGTCCCAGGTAGAACCCGGCTAGGGAGCAAGCTAGAAGGAGCCACATGTGCGTCTTCCCTTCCCCAGCAGTGGTCCTCTGCAGTAGTGACTACAGCACAGCCCTTCCCACGGGCATTCCTGATTTTTCTTCAGCCTTTGGCTTTGGCTTCATGTGCTACTGGCAGTATCAACACCACTTACGATCTTAGTATCCCATATCCCAAGGAGGGATGATTGGGGTAGCCTCCCTTGGGCTGGGCCCTAAGTAGTGCATACCAAATATGTTCATGATGGCTTTTGCCTTGGGGGGGGGGGGTGCACGATATTTTGCTCTCAGACATCAGTGGCCATGGCAGGAATTGCTGGTTTACTAGTACGCCATGCACTTCCAGGTTCACTCCCACAGTAGGGAAAAACAAGGAGTGTTTAGCTCACTGCCTGTTGTTGTTTGGAAGCTCTCCTTAGATCACACTTTATACATTTGCAGACTGAATAGAGTATCATTTTTTTACTGTCCTTTTTGGGGGGCTGAGTACTCATTCTACATCCAGGTCTTGACTCTCTGGAAGTGCAGACATCCTCTACCTCCTCCAGGATAGTGAGGGGGGCAGCAACCTCTAGCATCTGGGAGCTTGTAGATTGCTGCAAAACCCTCCTGGGTCCTTGAGCGAGTGCTGGGTGCCCAATCAGGCATTCGGCTGGGGTCTGGGCTCCCTCTCTGCTGCTCAGCCCAGTACACTGAGGAAGGTACCTTGGTTGAGCCTTACGAACTCTGGCTCTGCCAAAGAATTTTGCAGCCAAGGTGAGGTCTGGGCTAGCCAGGCTGCCCTGCTATCCTTTCTCAGATTAAAGTTGGTTCTATTACACACTGCTCCAGGGCTTGCAGGGAAGAGAATGGTTTGGGTATCTCCAGAGCCAGCTCTGTAAGCCAATTTTGCTTTTTCAGGTGCCTAAAATCTCATCTTCTGGGTCTTATTGTTGAGATCAGGCATTCCGTCTTGGACACGTAAATACAAAGGCAGGAGGAAATAATACAAATGTCCCTTTGAAGAGGACTGCCAGTTCAGATTTGGCAGTGTCAAGCAGGCCATCAGCATTAAGCATGTCATGGTATGGGGGAGGAATGCATGCCCTGCACAGCATCCTGCAACCCTCTCCAGAGCCGGGCTCAGCTGTGGAGCAGTAGTGAAGAAACATCTAGGACGAAGGTCAGCCCTGAAGATGTATGCAAGAATCCTGGGCTGGTCCCTGTATCTTGGCCACACTGAGCTGGCTAACAATTTGCTCTTACTACAGTAGAGCTGATAATGGGTGTGAGGAACTGGGAACCACAGGTCACATCCCACTCTTTGCTGACTAGCCTGAACTTACTGGAAGCTCTGTTCAAAAGCTGCCTTGGAGATCACTTTAACTTTGTTGTGGGGCTAGACTCTGCTCCAGTTTTGCTTTCACTGGTAGCCAAGCCTCCATGGTCTGCCCAGTTCTGCTTCATTAGTGTTACCCAAGAGTCATTTCGTATCTTTGAGTGGGGATGATTTACCACTGTGTGAAGACTATGTACTCTCAGTGCTGAGTCAATTGTTTAGTCAATTGTCCTCTGAACTAAAATACTGACCTTTTGTTAAGCTAGCTAGCTACCTGTTTTCTAGACCGTATTTGTTTGTGGGTAGCATTCATCATGTACTATGATAAATCCAATTGCGCTTTGACCTGCTCGTGATGGCTCTGTGTCCCAAGCTTGTTACAGCTAATGTGTGGGATCCTGGGAAACAAGATCTCTGCAGAAAGGAGAAAGAGACATTTCCTCTTTTGTAAAAATAATATAAAGGCTTTCTTAAAGAAAGAAAGAACAGCCAACTGACCAATCCTGTCACATCAGGAACAGTCATTCTAGAAATACTGGAAATATACACATAGCCTATATAATGCCTCCCATGTCCCTGAGGCAGACCTTCACAGTCGGAGTCAGGAATTCCCTCTAAGCCAAGTCCTTCTCATTGTCTTTCCCAAAAGGCAATGTGATCAGGCAAAAAGCATGGCTTGACATCCCCTTAGGGGGTTTTCCACCCTGCACCCCTCAGCTCTGGGAAAGGAAAGATTGTCCCAGGGGTGCTCCCCACCCCCCAAGCTCTCCCAATCCTTCCTCCATTACAAACACTTCATTTGGTGGGTTTGTGTGCATTTCTTTTTGCTGTAGCCACCATGGGCTCCCGGCATTTCCCAGCCCGGACAGTGCTATTTGAGAAGGAGTCAAATGGAGTGACATATCGTGTCCCAGCCCTGCTTTACCTACCTTGTGTGGCCAAGCTGCTCGCCTTTGCAGAGGAACGATTAAGCGCAGATGATGCCCATGCCAACCTGCTGGTGCTGCGACAGGGGACCATCTACAGGAACTACGTGGAGGTGAGAGACAGCAAACACCAACAGCAAATAAAAGGGAAGGGGGCATCACCTAGAAAACCATCCAAGGCAGGACAGAAAGCTCTGTCTGGGCTGGGTCGGGGGAACTGAGGCACACTGGGAGCCCAGAAAAGTCAGACCTCCAGGTGCACTGATTGCCTGTGTACCACTTGTGTATGGCACAGCTGAATGCCAGGAGCTGCCTGAAGCACGTTCGTGACTGTGTACAGGGAACAGGGGCAAGGGATGCAGGGAAGCCTAGGCTGAGCTGTGGAGCACAGGAGTGGCAAGGCAGCAGATAGAGGCCCTCACCCAGGCAGAATGGAGGTGAAGGCTTCTTATGCCTCCCACTCCTTTTCTACTTGAGCAGTGGGAAGACATGAGAGTGCTTGAGACTGCAACCTTGAAGCACCACCGATCCATGAACCCCTGCCCAGTCTACGATGAGTTCACGGGCACTCTCTTCCTCTTTTTCATCACGGTGCTGGGAAAGACACCAGAAGCTTACCAGATCATCACTGGCCAGAACGTCACCCGCCTCTGCTACGTCACCAGCTCTGACCAAGGCCTGAGCTGGAGCAAGGTCACGGACTTGACACAGCAGGTCATCGGTAGAGCCATCAAAGGTAGTAATCATGCAAGAGGAGGAAGAGGAAGGGACATCTTCAGAGGGAGAGAAAAGCCAGGGAGGTGTACATGATTTTTGGCTTTCAGGATCAATCATCTGTGCCACAGCTAGAGTCAGTCTCTGGCTGCGACCACATGCCCCAGGGCAGGAAAGCTAGTGAGCATTAAAAGACAGGGTTGAGGGGGGAAAAGAAGAGGACCCCAAGTAGAGGAGAGGGGAATTGGGGATATCTGTATCTCTTTTATTTTCTCCCTTCACCCATCAGTAGCTATTTCTAGGACCCTGCATGAGGAAAACCAGGCACCCCTAGGCTCTGCTGGCCTCCTGTCCAGCAAATTTACCAGGCTAGGTTTGTTTATTATTGCTGCTCCATAGGAGCTTGATTGAAGGGCTGAGCACCTGTGTGGGAGAGCAATATGGGCCCAAAGGAGCAAGGTTTAGGGGAAGGGGTACTGGGTAAACACTCGTGGTGCCAACCCCTAGAGGAAAGAAGCAGGCACCGGCTGCTCCTAATGCTCTTCCCTTCTTTTCTACCCAGACTGGGCCACATTTGCCCTGGGCCCTGGGCATGGGATCCAGCTCCGTTCTGGCCGGCTGCTTGTACCTGCCTACAGCTACCATATTGACTGCAAGGAGTGCTTTGGGAAGCTCTGCAAAACCACCCCACACTCCTTTACATTCTTCAGTGATGACCATGGCCGCAGCTGGCGCTTTGGGGAGTTCATCCCCAACCTGCAGACGGGTGAGTGCCAGCTGGTCTCTGTGGATGAGGAGGATGGCTCAAACATCCTTTACTGCAACGCTCGGAGCCCCTTGGGTTTCCGAGTTCAGGCACTGAGCACTGATGATGGGGCTGTCTTCCATGTTGGCCAGCTGGTCCAGCGGCTAGTTGAACCCCCACATGGCTGTCATGGCAGCATTGTTGGCTTCCCTGCACCTTTTGTTTATATTCCCACTGCTTCCCGGACTGCAACAGCATCTCTCCAAGGCCTAGGTTGCTTGCTGCTCTCCAGGAAGTTCTCAAGATTTTGTTACCTTCCTACTTGGGAAGCAGCTCGTGGAAACATACCCACCACAGCTTTGGGTAGCCATCCTGCATGCAGCCAAATGCGAGCAGGGTCCAAGGAGGTCTGTCCTTCTGGGGAGCATCACAGCAATGCCCATGATGTAACCTTCTTGGACAAAGATGTAGGACAGTGTGATCCCAAAGCTACCTCCAAACCCTCTGTCTTCTTTCAAACACCAACATGGGTGCTCTATTCCCACCCCACAAGCTCCATGTCACGGGTCAACATGGGGATTCATCTTAGTACGTTCCCCAGGGATGCTGAGAGCTGGACTGAACCATGGGTTATATATGAAGGCCCAAGTGCTTATTCAGATCTGGCCTATATTGAGCTGCCTTACTCTGAGTACTCTGCTTCTGGCACACCAGCCATTGCCTTTGCTTGTCTGTATGAGAATGGGACACGGTCCCCTTATGAGCAGATATCCTTCAGCATGTTCACACTGCACGACGTTCTCCAGAACATCCCCTTGAAATCCAAGGCACTGGGACAGAAGAATGTGCCACTGAGTCACAGCAAGAGGAAGGGAAGGAGCTGCCCTGTCTCCTAGAGCCTCCCTGCACCAGAACCTCTTCTCCAAAACCAGGGTGTCTGAGGGAAGCTGCGAGGTGAAATAGCAAGACTACCAAGCTTCCTCATTTAACTTGGGTCCAGTGATGCCAAGGGCCAGAGCCTCAACCAATGCAAGTAGAAAGACCCCCCCATGAAGCTGTTCATTGTGCTGATTTACACCAGCTAAAGATTTGGCTTGCTGCAAGCAAGCACGACTGGATCAAGCTGAAAGCAGATGTTACTATACCAAAATAGGGTTTAATCTGGCCTTTTTTTTTTTTTTTAAAAAAATTTTTTTTGATATGTTTGGCTTGGAGACCTGTGTCACTTCCCTAGTCCAAGGCCTTCTTTCTGAGTATGAGTTGCCTCATGTAACTACAACCACCAATGCCTTCAACTCACCCTGCTGGACCATTGCCACGTGACAAGGGCCAGAGGTTTATGTCTACTGCAGAGGGACCAGGAAGGGACATAGCTGAACTGACAGAGGGTCCTGAGAGCAGATCTGACCAAAACCACTGCCACTGCAATTTGGGCTTTTCTCCAGTGTTAAAGTGAGGTTGAGGAAAACCCCAAGTGCTAATTGTTAATGGGGCCTCTGTGTCAGGAGCATCTCAGGAATCACATCCATTTGCAACCTGCTGCCAGAGGCAAATGCCACATCCTTTCATCCAACTCTGCTGCGGACGATGAGGCAGGGCTTGTGTTGCAAAAAGTGAGACATCCCTGGGGAATGCCTGCATGCCAGCACAGTGCTAGCCACATGACCCAGGCCTTCCCAGCTCTGCAAGAGGGGCTGTAGTCTGGCTGGGTCAGGGGATGCTCAGCCCTAGCAAAGGCAGGAGCTGACCATTTTCCCTGTGTAGAGGAGATCAGTGGCAGCAGGAGGCTCTGCCCCAGCCCAGGGCTACCCACACTCAAAGAAAGCGCAAGCTGGCCAGACCTGCTGAAAAACCAGCGGGTGAGAAAAAGGCCCTTCTGTAAGTGTGGAGGAAATCCCTGACTGTGAAGCAGCAGGTGGCTGTTGATACCATCAGGTCTGGAGCAGGGACAGATACTATTACCTTACCTTTTCCAATGTCTAGGCCTTCCTTCTCTTTGCTCTTTTATCTTCGTTTTTGCCTTGCAGCCTCCCTCCAAATAAACAACTGTCCCTAAAGCCTTTTCTTCTATTGATTCCAGTGTTAGGTCCATATCTGAAGTTACTATTTCTGATACCATTACCTAGATCTCATCTTTACCTGGTATTACAGATACAGTTCCCTAGCTGCTGGTGGTCTTGTAAGGTTGTGCTCCCTCAAAGATCCCCAGGGCCGTCCTCCATCCATACTCCTTAGCCATCTCTCACCTCACTCCCCCTTTCACTGCCTATGAGATCCAGCCATCCTTCATGGCATTCTCTTTAACTTTTATTATTTGTCATCTGTCACATATGGCAGTTTTTCATGACATGCCCAATAGTTTTCCATGTCCTGTTGATTTATCTCCATCCCAAAGCCTGCTCAATGGCTCAGTGATTTGCCTGTAGTGTGGGCAGGGTCCAGCTCTGCTCATGTCTTAGTGGGTAAAATGGAGAGGCAGTAGCTAGAGACAAGCAGAGGGGAAGGAAGTGCAGATCCATGGATGGTCTGAGCTGCTGAAGCATCAGCTTTGCACTGAGTAGACTGATGTTTTGTAAGACTTAAGTCTTACCTGCAACAACAGCTGTTCATCATATGGTGCTATAGGCCAGTTTCTCAAAGATGAAACTCTTCTTTTGATGATCCAGGTAATGCAGAGTAATGTGCAGTTGTTGCCCCCACTTCAATATTAGCCTCGAGCTCCTTAGGTGAAGCCCTAGCACTTGGTGGTGGAGGTGTGCTACAGCAAAATGAATTGCCATTGCCTTGAGGGAGGGCAAGAACAGCAGGGGTCCTGGAAGCAGGTACACTGAAAATGATGTCAATAAAACTAGTTTAATCTACTTTTCCCTAAGGCAATCCTGCAGCTTTGTGGAACTACTTTAGATTCAGGGTCAGTCTATTTTATAGTAGAAGGAGTAAAGTCTGTTTCTGGCTTCAGACATACCAGGCCTCAGGCCTCAGGATTTACCCTCCAAGTATGAAGCTTTGCAAACTGAGCAGCAGGACAATGAAATTAATTTTTTTCTCCATAATGAAATCACCATCCATAACCTCAGGTTTACAAAGTGAAAACTGTGGGGCTGTTTCTGGCCGCATCACACCCGGCTTGACTGCTGCTCTGTTCTCACTTCCCCCTCTGAGGGCTCTCCTCTCACAGCAATAAATATTTATGCTCCTGTTTTTATTCTTCTTTTCAAGCCGACTTCTTTTCTCATAAGTCTCTTGGCAATCTCCTGGTTCTTGCTTAATATTGCTGACAGCTGTTTTAAGCTAGCTCCATCATTGTTGCTTTCTTCTTAATGTCTTCAGTTTCTGGGCAAAAATTCAGTCTTAACAGGCAGTTTTGGGTTGTTTGTTCACATGCTGTGTTTGCATGCACATCCCTACCATACCTGCTGCTTTTATCCAGACTGCAATATCAAGAGGGGATGTGGAGTCCCCCACAGTACTCACAGTCAGCACAAAAAAAGTTTAAGGTTTGGGCAGGGTTTAGGCCAGGAGGTTTCTCATCCTGGAGAAGCATAGGAGCAATAAGGACAGGTTTGTGCATCCTACTGCAACTGGGAAATTTTGAGCACAACTTTAGAGCACTCCGTATTCTTCTGGGGAGACACCAAACTTCTGAAGATAGATGGGGCAGCTGTGGCCTCAGCCTTTCTCTTAGATGCCAGTGCTTTTCTTCTGCCCTGGCTCCCTGCTCAGTGGGGAAGGAGACTGCTGCATCCAACACAACTATCTGCATTGGATGATTATAATGTCAAAGCTCTAAAGGAGAAGCAGGAAATTTTGAAAACATCTTCTCACAGAAGCATCAGAGGTGTGTTAGAAAAGCTGTGTTACCCAAAGCTGATGTAGTGTGCCCAGTGGCCACAGCAGGCTTTGAGTCCTGCTAAGGGGTGCCAAGTCCAGGGGCATAAAGCCCCAGGGTATTGCCCCTGCCTGCGTCAGCTGAGTGGCTACATCTTCATCCCATTGCCAGACTCATGCAACAGTGAACCTGAGCACAAATTCCCAGTCTGAATGTGCAGGTGTGCATGCAGACACACACACACACACACAGATTAACACAGACAGCAGGACAATGCCTTTACAGGCACCCACACAAGCACAGCCAGCACAAAAAGTTGACTCGCTTTCTAAGGATGAGTCCCTTCATGGGTCTCTCTAATATCTGGCTCCCAGACTCTCATTCTCAAAAATTTCAGACCCTTAGTCTCACCGATTCCCAGCTCCCAGACCTTCCATCTCTCCACGACCAGCTCCCAGTCCTCTCAGCCTACCTGCTGGTTATTTCAGCCTGATGCTTGCTACTATATCCCACATGCACAGAGAACTGAGAATACACTTGCACAGAAAATATGTAGAGAACAGGACAGTCTTCAGTGAGCAGGTACAGGGCATGTCACACAAGCACACTATTCAGCAGGTTGCATACATGCAGCTGGCCCCTTTTATCACCCCTCTGCCATCTATTTTCCCATACTTGCCCCTCTTCAATCATATAATCATAGAATCAGTAAGGTTGGAAGGGACCTCTGGAGTCCAACCTCCCTGCTCATGCAGGGTCACTTACAGCATGTTAGACAGGGTTGCATCCAGGCGGGCCTTGAATACCTCCAGAGAAGGAGACTCCACAACCTCTCTGGGCAACCTGTTCCAGTGTTCTGTCACTCTCACAGTGAAGACATTCCTCCTCACATTCAGGTGGAACTTCCTGTGGTTCAGTTTTTGCCCATTGCCTCTTGTCCTGTCACATGGGACAACTGAAAAGAGTTTGTCCCCATCCCCTTGACACCCTCCCTTCAAGGACTTATAGACATTGATATGACCCCCCCCCAACCCCCCAGTCTTTTCAAGGCTCAAGAGGCTCAGTTTTCGCAGCCATTCCTCACAGGGCAGATGCTCCAGCCCTCTGATCATCTTTGTAGCCCTACCCTGGATTCTCTCCAGTAGTTCCACGTCTCTGTTGTACTGGGGAGTCCAGAACGGGAAGCAGTACTTGAGATGAGACCTCACCAGGGCTGAGTAGAGGGGCACGATCACCTCCCTTGACCTGCTGGCAACAGTCTTCCTGATGCAGCCCAGGATACCATTGGCCTTCCTGGCCACAAGGGCACATTGCTGGCTCATAGTCTGTCCACCAGCACTCCCAGGTCCTTCCTTCTAAACCACCTCGATCCCTTGGCTCTTCCCCTAAACATCCCCTGATTAGCCTTGTCTGATCAAGAGTCTCTTGTCTTGTCTCCAAATTCCCTCTGCACCATGTGCCCAATCATAAATCCTGTACTCTGCTGTGCAGTCATTCCCTTTAGCTTGCACAGTACCCTGGGCAGTGAATTTCTTCTGTTGAGTCACCTGTATGGTTTTTTCAACATGGCCTCTGGCTTAATCGTTTACCTTTGATGAACTGAAGAGCAATTGATTCAGAGTGATGATATTGGCTGGGTTCCCCTTCCTGTCCTCCTTCCCCAGTCACTAGCTACTTATCTGAATGGCTGTTAGCCACATATTTTTAGTCTCAGCTGCAGTTACACATGTATAGCCAGCAACTGATCAACCAGCAGTGACTGCCCAGTGGGCTCTGGACCTTGTGAATGCAAGTTCTCACTACCAAAAGGTGTGCATGCGTTTTGGGGGGATACACCTGAGGTTCAGCACCTTCTCCAGCATGACTTCATCCAAGTCCCTCAGCACCCCCTAACTACATTGGGAACTGGAGCCCAGGTTGATACCTCCAGTTTCCTTCATCTTTCCCCAGAAGTGCTGCAATCCCTAGCCTGAGCCATTCCAAGGTAAAGATGAAAACGAAAATACCAAAGCAAATTGCCCTAAATGTAGATTTATTAATGAAAATAAGTTAAGTCTCCATAAATTATCTCTATAAATACTACTATATCACATTTTGCAGTCAGATGTTACCCATGTTATGCAAGTGGAAAATGTAGAAAGATGAATAACAGAGAGATTGCTGCTTCCCAAGCTGTGTCACTTCCTCTCTACAAACAGCAAGTTAAGTTTAGAGTTGCATATCCCTTCCACAGCCGCTTCTCTTCTTTCCATGACTCATGAGACCATGAGGCTGATTTCCAAGGTCAGTTTGCTGCCAGTACCTGAATTCATTTGCTTCAAGTAGGAAAAAGAGGTAAAACCCAGAGAAAATGCACACCAAAGCCCCACAACATGCCACTCACACTGCTTTGATATTTAGTTCCTTTCCAAGCTTAGGTAGTTGTCCTCCATAGGGAAGGAGTCTGTCCTTCTTGCATTTGGCTCTAAAAGCAGTAACTCCTCCAGATTGATGTAAGCAAAAGATGCAAACTTTGCCCTCTCCCTGTGCAAACTGTGCCTGTCTGTGCCCTCAGACAGACGTTCACACACAGGTTGCACTGACGCACGGCAGTGCAAAAGAGAATCATTCTTACCACTTCAGGCTATCCACAAGCGACTTGGTGGCAGTGATTCCACTGAATACCATTACCAGTTCACTGACTCCTTTCTTTGCAGAGATCAGCTATAAGTAGTCTGAGGTCTGTTTAGCCTTCACTACCCATGTGGTAGTGTAAGACTCGGTGCTCCTCACAGAAAGGTAATGCAACAAGAATGTAAGATGCAGTGAGCATCACCACACCAGTGAGTAAAGAGTAATGAGTTATCTAGTCCCTTAAAATATCCTTAGAGCTGCTTGCTTCCTAGCAAGAGGTCCAAAGGGCAATGCCTACTGTGAAGTCAGCAAGGTGGTGCGGGCATGGCCTAGTGTCTTTTGGATGGTCACAGCCAGACTAGCATAGACTTAAGCTCTCCCTGGGTTTACATCCTGGTTTAGACAAAGACAGTTTTTCTCATACAGCTCTGCACCATGACACTTGCCGTGTTTTTGTGTCTCTGCCTTTGCACTTGCCACTGGTCGAGGAGCTCAGAAAGGATATTTGGGAAGAAATCCTACAATATGGATTCTTCATGCTGGGCAATGAGTCGGGGGAGGTGTATGTAAGAGCATCAACCAAAGCAATAATACGTAGGGAGATAACTGGATATCCTGATTTTCCAGTGGTAAATGTTGTGTTCAAACTGAAGCTGCAGCTCATAGCATCCAGTCTCACGCTTCACAAGCAAGGCTCATCTGGACATTTGGTTGCTCCTTCTGTCTTTCACCTACTGCTGCAACTTCAAAGGAGGTAGCTTCATCACACCATCCTGACACTTTAGAGCAGAGAAAAGTAGCACATGGGAAATAATAAAAAGTAAAATTACCTATTTCCCATCACAAAAGCCACAGAGGCACCCAAAGCAGCCATTGATGATCTGAAGAGAGGCTAGCACCATCTCAGCAGCACTGATGAGCAGCAGGATGGAGAAAAAGCAGATGTTCCAGGTTACAACGCCCACAGGCTCCAGGCAGATGCTCCAGAGACTCCGGTCATATAGATAATTTTCAGCTTTTATGGAGATCCTGTGCAGGACAGTTGGAGAAGATCATCTGCAAAGGTTGTCTTAAACACTGGCTCTAGCTTTATTTCACTGCATTTGGCAAAGGCGGCTTCTGAAATTAGACCCCCCAAAAGTCAGGTATCTCATCTAATCTGCTTGCCATTTTCAAGTCTTGGGGGTGTATTGCAAACTTCCAGTCCTTCACTGCAGGTTAGGCAGTTCATATTAACAAGGACTATTTTCTCCCAAAAGGTCTTAATCCATTTCAGTTAAATAGGTGACTAAAGCTGTCAAGGCACTCCACTGGCCTTTGCTCAAGTTACAATTTCACTAAATGGGTAGCTTCACATTACATTTCTGTCAGTCTCAGACCTGTCTTGGGCATTTTCCATCCTTGGCTCCTCTTTCTCCCCATCATCCTCTCCACTGTGCTGATATCACTAGTCATAAAGGGGGTCAGCAGAGTGACTGGATGAAAAACATCATTTAAAAAAATCTACAAGATGGGGGATCTTTTATGCTGTTTGCCATTCAAACAAAACTAGGCTCTCTAAAGTTCACATTGTCCAAGTTAGAGAAATATTTCCTTCTATCTACAGAAAAAAAAACCCAAACAGGTAGAGACTAGTCCTTTCATGGGAAAAAGGCCACCTGCTTTAGCAGACTGTGAAAACAAAGGAGGAAATAAGACCTTTAATCTCTAATAGACATTCTTCCCAGACTGCAGCTCCTCATGGGAGCCCACCAGTCCCACCTGCCATAACTCTGATTTAATTAGCACCAGGATCATTAGCTTTCCCTTGTACAAGGTGGAGACATTGTGATCATAGAATCAGGGCTGGCTTTATTGCAATGATTTAATCCTGTCTGTGTTACCTGGTGTCAAAAGTCTGGCTGTTTGGGTCCAAGAAGGGGTAACCCCAGTGGGGGCCATGGCTTTGCTCATGGATGGAGGTGTTGTACAGGCAGAGGGGCCCATTGGTCAGGCCCACCCCAGACATAATGAAGCAGGCAGCAGAGCCCAGCAGAACCAGCTTCGATAGCACGACGGAGAGGAACACCTGCAGGGCAAACACTCTGTAATAGAAGTACATCCCAATTCCAAATACATTTCTCAAGTCTACTCTAGAGGGTGAGAGTGCCCAATGGGTAAGTTAGGTGGAGTGTGTAGATGGAAATCCTAAAAATCAAAATATTTAATCTAGTTCTGGCCTGAAACAATCTGTTCTGTGCTCTTTAGACAGGTGGATTTGAAAACACAATTGAGGAAAGGGCAGGCCATGTATTATCTGTGAAGTCTGTTTAAAGAACTAAGGGAAGAAAACTCTCCTTTCTGTCAGAATTACACCCAAAGAGGTGCAAGCATCGCGGATGGGAGGTTTAGTACAAATTCAAAGTCGAGTTATTTAGAAAGTCTGACAAAAGTTGACAGGGGACATAGCAAAGTGGGGGAACTCACTAGTGAGCAGGGTGAGGAGAAAAGATTCACAAAGGCCCACACACCTTTTTCTTCTGGAGCCATGCTGTGTTATTTGCCCTAACCATTGGGGACAGGACTGATCCAGGAGACTTGTTTAGTAAACACTGCACCAGGACTTTTGCCTATGGCTGGGCAAGAGAAGGCGCACAGAGTATGTGGGCACAGTTGTCTCATCCATGTTGTACTGTCAGACTCCTATCTAAGAGCTTAAAGCTGTTTGTGGGCATCTGGGGCACAGAGCTGCTATTCAATTTGCCTCAGGAATACAGTTCCAGCCTTCTCATCCCTGAGACAGAGCAGACAGAGCACTTCTGTCCTCTCAACCGCCCAATGCAAGCAGTCATGTCAACAGGCAGTTTTCCTTCCTACCACCCTGCAAAGCGCCTGGGACAACTTTGGCACCATGTGGTGAGGTCAGCCAGGCTTGCACCTGGAGGAGTGAAGCCCTGCTTTGAAAGTGGGTTGGGGAAGGAGTGCACAGGCCAGCAGGCCTGCTGCCGACTGGGTTGTGGCCAGCCATGGCGCTGCCTTACATTCCCACGGGTGCCGCAGTCAGAGCAGCCGACGCATCGCCACCCCACAGCTGTGAAGTGAGTCGCTGCCAGCAGCACCTGCAGAAAGGAACAAGCAACTCAAAACAAATGGAATAGCCACCTTTGGCCTTTCCTCCCTCAGTTTGAAATCCAAGCCTTGCCACCTTGCCCTTGCCTCATGTCCTGTATGCTGTTACCATCCCACTGTAAAAGACATTGCTCTGCGGAGAGCTGGGGGAATACTCTTCTCTTTCATATCTATCTATCTATCTAAAACAGACCAGTGCTGGGGTATATCTTGCTAGGGAACAAGGTTTTTTTGATGCTTAATGGAACAAATGAAGGAAAACCAACCCTGTAGTATGCCAGTGCAGCCTACATTTTGGTGGGGGCCACCAATTCCATCTTTGGGGGAGCACCAAAGCAGTTGTTTTTCTGTATGGAAGTTGAATCCCAGTCCCATCGCTGGGGCTTTGGCAGAAAGCCATGCAAGTCATTTTGCCTTAAGCCACAAAGTGGTGTGCATCCCTAGCTCTCCCCTGGCTTCGAGGCAGCAAAAAGGTTCCACTAGCCCGGCAAGCTGTGCTGATAGCAGCCAAATCCAGACACCTGGGAAGCAGTGAGGAAGTAGGGTTCCTGACACCTTTAAAAGGAACACACCACAACAACAGGAGAGTGTCTGTATCTGGCAGCCACTGAAAGGATTCACTCCTGTTTGCACACAAGTGAACGGGGACATTCAAGAAAGACTAGTTACTTCAGGACAATTGTTGTGCCAATAAACTTGTAAATCTGAGGTATAAAATTTCCCTTTTTTCCTGAAAGCTGGATAACCCAGTCAGCACTTCTTGGGCTCTGGAAAAGATCTTTTCCCTGGATTTTTGGTAGGAAACTGAGGTTTATTGGCCCGTCTGGGCAAGGAAACTCTGGGGCTAGGAATGAAAGGCGATCCCTGGCACATATGGGGCACTACAGTAACTGGATTGCAAGCTCCTAGGATAAAGGCTCTTGAATACACACACATTCACACAGGGAACACGAAAAAACACACTACTTACAGTTATTCCTCCTCCCCAGATGCCTGGCACCTCCTTAGCCTGCTTGGTGATGTGCCCATCTGCCAGATACTTCCATGCCCAGCCAGGAAAGAGGAGGAGGATGTTGGCCGTGATGGAGAGCGTGCCCAATGTCAAGAGGCAGGGGCCCACAATCCGAGTACACTTCCCTACACACATGGCTGCTCTGCATGCAGGCAGTGGGGAGAGGAAAAAAAGAATGATCTGCCTGTGGCCTTGCAACACTCCAGCTGTGAGCACAGCCAGCCCATGCACAGAATCAGAGAATGGTTAGGGTTGGAAGGGACCTCTGGAGATTATCTAGTCCAACCCCCCTGCTCAAGCAGGGTCACCCAGAGTATGTTAGACAGGATTGCATCCAGGAGGGTTTTGAATATCTCCAGAGAGGGAGACTCCACAACCTCTCTGGGAAAACAAGGACATTCCTTCCTTTTTGTTAGTACATGGTCCAACAGGACCCTCCTCATTTGGTGGTCAGGATGGCTGAGTGGTCTAAGGTGCTGCATTCAGGTTGCAGTCTCCCCTGGAGGTGTGGGTTCAAATCCCACTCCTGACACATGCCAGCCACTTGGAGTGACCAGCCACCCTTTTGCTTGCAGGCCTGGCTGCCCTGCTGCTCCCCAGCTTTGTGTACCATCTAAGATCCATTTCAAAAGCACAAGTGGACAGAAATGTAATTGGTTCTTGCCTCAGCTGGCTTTTGGAACCAAGTCTACCCCACTGAAAATGCCTGGTGTTTTTAACTCTGAGTGTACAAGGACTGACTCAGGGGGCACCAGAATTGGCGTGGAAGTCCTGATGGTGAAAAAACTGAAGATGCACTTAATGCATTTCTTTTCTGGTCCTCACCTTTCGCACTCATGTCTGGTCCAACATGGAGGAGCTCTTTATTTCCCCTTTGTCCCACATGGTTCACAGGCATTTTATGAACACCTTTTGGGCAATAATCTTCCAAGAAGACCAAGAGAGAACAAGCGCAGAGGGGAACTGCCTTCTAACACCCATCTGCTAACATCCCCAGGGAAGCAGAGCTAGCAGGAGCCAGTCCCCAGTACAGGTGCTCAGGCACTACCCTTATTGGAAAGTAATTGCAAATGGAAATGTTCTTTTCCCACACTGCAGCTGCAGTATGTTTGATATGTGACACAACCTCCCATGTATAGTGAAGAAAAGCTTCACAAAAAGCTTAAGGCTAGGGTTATTTGGCATAATGCAAAGACTTTTAAAAGCAAAAAAGAGATTGCTTTTAAAAAAGAGACAAAGCAGGGACATCAATAAAGTGCAAGGAAGATGCCATCCAAATAACTTTCTGAAGAGATATTAATTCTCTGCATTGCACTCTTTCTACTAACATCAATCGACTGCTATCGAACAGTGTTCTTAGGATTGAGTTATTTTATTGTAGAAGTAGAAGCCCAAACTTAGACAAGACCAACTAATATTTCGCTAAAAGGATGACTTGGTTTAAGACAAAGGCAGATACTGGCATCTAATTGACCTTCTTCAAACCTGCATAGCCAGCAAAAAAGCACCAATAATTACTGCAGCAAAGAACATGATGTCAAACCGAGATGAGGTTTTTGATTTCTTTGTGTTTACAACGGACAAGAGGAAACCAGAAAAGGAACAAATAAATTAGACAAATCAGATCCCAGGCATAAGACTTTCTCTTAGCCCATTTGTAAAAGGCCATCCATAGGTTAATGGGAGATGACATTGTTACTGTATTAATTATCATGCAAGCTAGTAAGCAGCACTCTATCTGACAGATCTCTAGCTTCTAGAAATACACCAAATGCTAACTGAATCAAATAGAAATTCTCTCCTAACTGTGCAGTCAAGGGTACATTTTTTAGAAGATTTGTCTTAGTCAGTAGGTTCAGTAGGTCTGAACATGTGGAAACTAATTAAAGTTTATTAAGAAAAGGTCACCATGTATCATTGGGTGAGACATTCCGCTCTTCTACTATTTTATTAAGTTATCAGTTCACTTAGATGATCTTTTGCCAGCTCCATATGATACCTTGTCATTCCTCTGTCAAATTAGCTACTATACTTAGAAAGAGTGGGATATCCATACTTAACTTTGGGACCACTTCAAGCCACCTGTACTGCCATCTTGCTATTACCTTGAACCCACTTGGCTTTATATCATTCCATTGAGATGCAAAGCAAAAAGGCCCAGAGTTAAACTAACAGGCAAACTTACTTGTCAGAAGATACCACTTAAGGCAAGGTTCTTCTATCCTGTGCAGGTGGCGTTTGTTTTTGTCTCAGTTTTTGTTGGTTTTATGCTGTTCTACACTTTAGTGGTGGCTTCTAACCTACTTTACACAAATTCCATGAAGTTGAAATTACTCCATATTTTGGCTTATTTATTTTAGAGTTGCTCTGGATTTAGAGGAACAGAAACTGTGTGTTTGTTTCCACTGTAAGAGCTGTTTCAGAAACACTCATGCATGGCGCAAACAAGATTAGTAATAAGGTGGATTGAGAACTGTCTGAATGGCAGAGCTCAGAGGGCTGTCATCAGTGGCACGGAGTCTAGTTGGAGACCTGTGGCTAGAGGAGTCCCCAAGGGCTTCATACTGGGTCCCATCCTGTTCAACTTCTTCATCAGTGACCTGGACGAAGGGACAGAGTGCCTCCTCAGCAAGTTTGCTGATGATACCAAGCTAGGAGGAGTGGCTGATACAGCTGAGGGCTGTGCTACCATTCAGAGAGACCTGGACACGCTGGTGAGCTGTGCAGAGAGGAACCTCCTGAGGTTCCACAAGGGCAGGTGCGGAGTCCTGCACCTAGGGAGAGAGAACCCTAGGCACCAGCACAAGCTGGGGGCTGAGCTGCTGGAAAGCAGCTCTGCGGAGAAGGATGTGGGAGTGCTGGTGGATGACAAGTTGACCATGAGCCAGTAATGAGCCCTCGTGGCCAAGAAAGCCAATGGTCTCCTTGGGTGCATTAGGCAGAGTGCTGCCAGCAGATTGAGGGAGGTGATCCTGCCCCTCTACTCAGCCCTGCTGAGGTCTCATCTCGAGTACTGCGTCCTTTTCTGGGCTCCCCAGTACAACAGAGACATGGAGCTACTGGAGAGAGTCCAGCATAGGGCTGCGAGGATGATCAGAGGACTGGAGCATCTGCCCTGTGAGGAACAGCTGTGAGAGCTGGGCCTCTTTAGCCTTGAGAAGAGAAGACTGAGGCAGCAGTCTACATACTTCTAATTTGTTTGTAACAGTTTGGCATGGAGAGTAGCGGTTCACTTGGCTAACCTCAGAGCATTTACTCCTAATTGGAAATGGCAGCAATGCTCATTACAGGCAGTATACTTCTATCTGAGGGCAACTTTGCAGGCAAGGCATTCATTTTTATTGAATGAGATTCAGCATCCCCACGTGGGTTCCCCGGAGTTATGCCTGCACGTACCCACTTGGCTCATTCAGATGCCTGCTCACTGGTTCTGCTGCCTCCGCTAATACTGGAGCCCCTTGCTGCTGGTAAAGCCTCCTGTTCAGGGAGGTACTGAGTTCTGGTAGAGCTCAGCTCAAGGAGAGCAACACCATCCTGCTGTGCTGCTGCTCCCTGGGAATGTGGCGATTGCCCTCACCCAGGGAAGCCTTCTGACCCCAGCAGGCTATTCAGGATCCTGCAAGAGCTCAGCATGTACAAACAGGATTACAAAGTTGTTGTAATGGTTCTGCTGCTGCAACTGCAATGCAGAGTGGAGAGGATGTAAGCCTGGAAATCCTGAAGTGGACCCCAGCTCTACCATTCTGGAGAAATGGCTTTAGTTTTCTACCTTCCCTCCCACTTTCTATCTTGTCTACCTTGCTTACAAGGAATTTAGGGCCTATGGTCCTTATTGTGGTCCCATCCACAGTCTAGGGGTTGCCATTTTGGAGGACCTTCCAGAATAACTCTTGTTCCTGTGGAGCTCATAGAACAGGCTTCTCCACCCCCTCCAGTACTGTCCTCTTCCTGGGGAACCCTCCTCCCTTGCTCCTTGGCCACATAACCTGCCAACTCCTATAGCCACAGAGCAACTGCAATGCAGTAGAATGTAATGCAACCACATGGGTTCCTGTCTATCTATACAGTAGGATGCCCACAGGACCTCTGAAGAAGGCAATAGGTCTCCTTCCATCAGGAAGCTCTCTTTGGTTTGCTGCCCCTCCACCACTCCCCTTGAACAAGGAGCAAGTTCTGTGTTAGATGGTTTCTCCTACCTCAGCCACCACAGACAGACAAAACCCCCTAAAAGGGAAGAAAGAAGCTAAACCAAAATGCAACTGAACCAGGCTGTTAGGAGACTCAAAAGAAAAAGACTCCTTTCCTACCAGTGTGCCTCCACAGTTAGTCAAAAGCAAAAGGATTTAACTGAAACCCAGGAAATCTGTCCTGCTTTCCTGGCTTACCTGGGAGGAAGGAGAGGGAGCAAGGCAGGAAGATGTTGGCTATGCAGAGTTGGTAGCGTCTACCCCACAGACAGGCTCTCCGAGTGGCTTGCTGATTGTCCTCAGATAACGTGCGGAGGCATCATCAATGGGTGGCTATTTATAATGTCCTAGCATGTGCTCCATGTCTTCCTCATCCGCTCTGAGGTTCTGCTCATTCTCCACCCACTGCACCAGTCATACACACGCCTCATCTCTCCCACACAGCAGAGAGCCTGAAAGGAAGAATGACTGTCCTTTCTGAATAAGGCAGCCTCTGCCATCTGCATTGCATCTGATTTCCTTTTCTAAGAAGGCAAGCTGTCTCTCTAGAGGAACTAAGCAAGAAGGCAAATGAACATAGAAGCCCACACAGAATGACCAATATAGAACCTGCTCCTTAACCACGTCACACCCCAGTGGAGGAAAACTATCAACCAAGTGACTTGCAAGAAAACACAAATGATCCCCACTCCTCAATGCCCTGTTCTCATAGTCAGGAAGCTGATACAATTTCAGCATGGAGAATGAATCCTAAACATCAATGCACAAACCTCTTACTCAAGTGGAGCCAAGCTGTCCTTGAACAGTGGACCCCAAGGTCAATAAGCCAGTGAGCTCAAGCAGAAGGACCAAGCGAGTACTGCTAAGACCATATTTCCTCACCACAGCTGTAAGTGTCCATCCCATTCAAATGTCAGAGAGGCAACGGGCAAAAACTGAACCACAGAATGTTCTGGCCAAATATGACGAGGAATGTCTTCACTGTGAGAGTGACAGAGCACTGCAAGAGGTTGCCCAGAGAGGTTGTGAAGTCTCCTTCTCTGGAGATATTCAAAGCCCACGTGGACAAAGCCCCGTCTAACATTCTGTAAGTGACCCTGCTTAAGCAGGGAGGTTGGACTAGCTGATCTCCAGAGGTCCCTTCCAACCTCACTGATTCTATGATTTTGTGATTGTTTGGCATTGTGAGAATATTAAGCCTCGCAAGCATCAAGCTCCTGTCAACAGAAAAAGACCCTCAGTCTGCTGAGTGCTTCTCCTTCACAAAAGGAAAGTACTGTCTATAAATGCAGGGAAATGCACAATATTCTTGCAAGAAGAATTTGTGCTCCATCTGGGAGGTATTTTAATCTTTTGCCTGCAAGAGTGTTGCTGTTAAAAAAAAGTTTAGGGAGAGCTGTTCCAAACCAGTATTTCACTAAACAAAATGAATTTACGAGACATGAAGGAGAAAAGACATCTTAAAAATTGTGTTCTAACAATCTGAAACTGCTAGCAAATGTTTCATCTTGGAACATCTTTGATGGACCATGACCTGATACAGGACAAAATTGAACCATTTTATTTTGACAGCTATGGCTTTTTTTAAAGTTCAAAAATATGGTGAAAATAAAATACTAAAATAATACAGTTTATTGATGGGACACAAGGATTACCCATTAATACTGCTGTTTACATTTTAGAGACATCATCTAATTCAGAGCACAGACTGCACTTTCCTGGCCCTTCTTAAAGAGACTATTAATATCCAGGAATAAACTGAATGCTGGTTTGCAGACTCAAGCTCTTCCAGGTATTTTGTAGACCTTTAGAGACTTCTTAAAAGATCTGAGGGATCCCAGATGAAGAGGCTACATTAAAAGTTTTTTCCTTCATTCAGCTGGGTATTTCTACCTACACAAGCTGCCACACTTGCTTGTAGTCAGCACATTTTCCAAAGCATTTGGGTTTCAGCTGGTGTTGGTGAAGGTCAGACATGGTGGTGGTTGCATGGACACCTGTACAGGGTCTGCATCCAGTGGTCTGGCATGGCTTCTTTGTTCTTTTTTGGTCTCCCAAGAAGTTTGCTCTGGTGCTGGATTGGAAGCAGGGAGGAACTGCCTAAGAATGATGAAGGGGAAGCATGAGCAAATTAATCTCCGTGTGTCATCTTTTATCAGTACAGTACTTAACTCTTATCTATACCACTTCCAATGCAGGATGAGGATGACACAGATGGTAGCTTTCTGTTTGTGCTGCAGTTTCCAGGTTAAGTAGGTTAAGTTAACCTACAAGGACTCATTAAGATCAACCTGGATCTCCCTCCTTTAAGGATTTCCATTTGGGTGAAAATGTTTTTTCAGCAGGTGAAGAAATTAAGAAATTTAGCTAATGTTTTCCTCTGAGCAGGTGTGGTATTGTCTGAGGGCTTAGCTGTATAAATTTAGTCCACTTTCCATGGTTATGGTTTGATGTGCAGTACAATGATATATCACCATTTGTAGGGACTCATTTTTAAGGAAGATGGTGGTGGCTGATCTTTCAACATGCCGACATGTGTGATGGAGACTACAAAACACACAGCATGAAGAATTTCATGCCAGAAGATGACTCCTGTGACTTCAGCTTGCTGGTGCAGTTATCTAAACACTCTCTCCCTTCTTGATTGTGATTGATGAAAAGGCTGGTATACTAGGACCATCTTTAAGCTTCCATCTATCGAAAATGAAGTTGCAGCAAGATTTCTATACTAAAAACATTGCTGGCAATCTCAAATAAAAGCTATAATGCTCACACAAGCAGGATGGCTCAAATAGCTCTGGCCAGAAAATTTTACTGGCATGTCACTGAGGTCCCAGACACATGATGTTTCCTGAGTTCTTTCCAGAAATCTTGCTCTCGGGCTGCCCATCACAACTGCTTCCTAAAGAGCACAAGAAGGTTTTGAGTAAACATGGTGTCACAGTCTGGCCCACATCTTCTTCTCTTCTGGAGCAGGGCATGAATTCATCATGTGCCAACTGAGGGGGTTGGGAGCTGGCTCACACATTGTGTGCATTGCCAGCTTTGGTATTAGACTTGCAATGGTGGAGACTGATACCACTTTCAAAGCAGGTAAGCAGGCCATCATGTAACACACAAACTGAGAGTGTCTGCTAACTGCAAAAAAACAAAACAAAACAAAAAACTCCTTACTTTCCCCAGTTATACATAACTCACCTTTTTCCTAAACAGATGAAATAAGTGCTCAGATGCTCACAGATCACTTATGGCTGATATATGTATTTGACTGAGTTGTTTTATAATTGTTCATTCAATATTTAAGAAAAATCACATATCAAACTAAGTATAAAGATTTAAAACACACTCTTCCTTACTAGCCAAACCAGACTTCCAGTAGGCTTCCTACTTTATGGATCCCGTCTCAGATTAATAGGAGGTACATCATTAAATAACAAACTACTACAGATTTCTTTTACATCATTTCTTCTGGTATAACTTGGATTCTCTATTCACAGAGAAATTTCTCCTCCCTTCTCTGCAGCCTATTCAAAATGCTATTGTTTTGCCATAGCACGAATCTACATCCTCTGCCAAGAGCTGCTTCTGTCACATTACACCTTATTTCTTTTGTTGAGGCTCTTCTCATTTTTTTCCACAGAAGGGAGCACAGCGATATTTTAACAGAAGTCAAGACTCTTGCACGAGAACAGCTCTTACAGACTTTAACTAAAACCCAGAGAAAGCTGGGAGAAAATGAGAGATGTCATTGCTCTGCAAATTAGGTGCTTACTGCAGGGAGTTTGTCCCATTTGCCACCCAGAAAACAGTGCCATGGCCAAACCTTGTTGTCTTTTTATTTCCAGGAATCACAGAATCATAGAATTGTTGAGGTTGGAAGGGACCTCTGGAGATCATCTAGTCCAACACCCCTGCTCAAGCAAGGTCTCCCTGAGCATGTGGGGCAGAATTATGTCCAGGCAGGTTTTGAACATCTCCAGAGAAGGAGACTCCACAACCTCTCTGGGCAACTGCAGTCAACAAATGGTAGGAGGAGGCATCACTCTCCTCCTGGTTAGCAAGCTGCACCCACAGGAACATCTTTCTCCACCCAAGAGGCAATTTCCCCGCAGTCCTTTTGGAAATCATCTCATCTTCTCTTTTCTTCGGGGCTGGACACCTCAGCCCGTTCCTATCTTCTGCCTTTCATTTTCTTGCAGATGTCCCAGCTTTCCCTCCAGGTGTTCAACATGCCCTGTTACATATATCTGACACATTTAGTGATAACATTTAGAAAGAGGTATTCCTTCTGGATATTTTTGTTATTGTAAATCATCAGCTGATTTCTGACCACCAAATAGCTGTATGCAGGTAGGAGAGCACAAAGAGCAATAAACCAGGCACATCAGCTTACTTGTGAGGCTGTATGGAGAACCTGAGATCATTGTTGTGCTAATAGTTTCTTAACTGTAGGACTAGACGGATAGCTGCTTTTCTTGGATGATACCACTTCCATGATGAGGTCAAAATAGAGAGTCCTATCTGGCCTGCTCATGGCTGTGAACTAGACACATGCATTCTGTTTAATTCACTGCAATGCATGCATTAGAGAAGCTCACACTTTTTTGCCCATAGAGAAGGTCTGATCATAGCAGCTGCAGGATAGGTAAGTACTTCAACAGGAATGGAGCCTGGGAGAATGTAGACAGGAAAGTTGTAGTACAAAAGCTGGCAAAAGTGAGCCAGTTTTTCAGCCTGATAAATTCCAGGCAGTGTTAGTGAAGAGGAATGTTCCTCACTGGAGCGGCCCGCAACAGACAGGTGGTATTCTTGGGCTCTGTAAGTAAAAGGAAGAATCCTAGGTATTTGCTTGTGAGAAAAGCTCCAGTTCCTGACAAAGCATAAGAAAAATGAGTTCTGTGGGTTTGCCATCAGAACTATACTCTTTGGTGAGCACTGCCACTATCCATCTTTTCTCAAGAAAAAATGCAGTCTGTATCCCAAAGGCAAGGCTCCTCGAAGGTATTCAGAGTGCTCCCTGACAGCTAACAGACTCCCCACTCTTCCCAGCACATAAATGCACCCTGGTGGTAGCATTTGGCAGCACCTTCCCAGCACAAAAAACACCAGCCCTCCTCAGTGGAGATCAGAGGAGCCTTGGAGCAACGTAAGTAGGATTCTGACCAGGAAGACTCCCAATCTGGAAAGCTGATGTTGAACTGGCGAGCTGAACCCACCTCCTCTTCATCCTTTAGTTCAGGGTGCAATGCCTTGCACAGTGCTTGATACTAGCCCTTGCCAACTAAGATTCAGAAGTCTTTGTCAAAGAAGAGAGTTTGGAGAAGGTCCTTATTCCTCACGGATCCATCATGAGAACCTGAGGTAGGTCAGCTGCTTGGGACATGGTGTTGCCCCTTCTGCAAGAGGCATAGGCAGAGGCATTGAAGAGCAAGTGCAGCTCTGCATAAGCCTGGAGGCAGTCCTGCGCCAAAACAGCAGACAAACAGGAACTAAAGAGCTACCTCCAATCACCAGACAATTTATAACCCAACTTCCTTGCCTAGAGTAATGCATATGAGTAGTATTTTCCAATGTATTTCAAAATGTCTTTTCCTGTTGTCAAATCAACTGGTATGAGAAGCTCAAGAATATAAAACCTGCTCCTCTGTCAGGAGAATCAGAAAAGGGAGTTGAAGCCTTTGAGATACACATACATGCATACACTGAGCAAACGATGCTGGATTACCTCAATATCGTTTTTCTTTGAAGAAAAGATCTAGAAGGAGCAGATTATCTGGACAATGTGATAGTTCCTCTGAGAAAAAAAGATTACCAGCATATAAATCTCCCTTTTATTCTTAAATAACACAGACTGGTCTCTAAAAAGTAGACAATAGTAAAACCAAAGCATTTTCAATATCAGACAGCTAACAGTAGAGAATAATCCAATTTCTCCTCTATTTTTTTTAATATATACATACAAAGAGAGGAAGCATTTTTCACTCTACTGGAAAAAAATTTGTTGCAACTTCATCTTGTGCCCTTTCTACGTCATGGTAATCTGAGCTTCCTACATTGCCAACATATGATCTGGTCAATCATTTCCCACAGGAAAACACATGCCATTCAGCATGAAGCATCAGAATAAGCTTTTTCCCCAGGATTGCTAATCTTACATTTACACCTACTCTAGCTGAACTCCAGAATAATAAAAAAGGGCTAATTTTAGTCCTGCATAGGAGGACAGCACAGCTTTCTGAGCGGTGAGAGAAGCTGCAAGTCCTCCTTTATCACAAGAACTTAATTATGGAAGTGTCAGTGGGACAAGCATAGTCAAAACAGTTTACTGTCGAATCACCAGCCAGGGTTATCAAATGTGTTCCCACAGAATGACTATGGCTTAGCAAATACTCCTAATTTCTTTTCTAACAATGGATCATCATTTAACCAGCAATGGAAAAGATGCAGATTAACAACACATGGTAACAGTTTCATGTCACCTTATCCCAAGACATCACGCTTCTTCAATCCACATTTTGCCTTAAGATTAGGCAATCGACCTTTCTGAAATTCAGGGTGAGTCTTTTATAACTACTACATCTGCTTTCTCTTAACCACACTCTTCCACACTTCGCTTCCCTGAACTCCTCCGGGTTTCTGGAAATTGCATGGCAGGTTAGCTTTTTTGGGTTGCTGAATAAACAAGATGTCTCCTCTGGAGGCTTGCTTGGCTAGAATCATGCTGTTCCAAGCCAAGCACCATCTTGTTGTCACCCAGAAAACGCTCAGTGTGATTCAAAGATCTCTTGCACTGCTCTTTGATAGCATCTGCAAGTCTATTCCTACCACAATCCGCCAGCTAGAATGTTTTCAAGCACAGGTGAGGACATGTTCACTAGAGGTTATCCCTCTACACAAACAATATGCAGAGTTTGATTTAAGAAATATCAACATTGCACTGCTAAGGAATGTTGCATTTGCTTTAACTTTCTTATAAATGCCACCTAAAATTATTACTTCAGATGAAATAAACCAATCCAGTTAGAAGCTGGAGACTCGGG
>NW_028186482.1:168129-206313 GCF_003343005.1 Rhea americana
GGAGGGGGGGTAAGGGGATGAAGAGAGGCAGAGGGCAGAGATCTTGTATGTCTATTTTGTAGTAGTTCCTTGACCTATAGACTGCGATGAAAATGGTATTTCTGACTCAGACAGAATGGGAAATCTTTTTCTAAGCCAGGATGGAAACAATTTGAAATCAGGTTATTTTCCAGACTTCAGAGATGGGCAAATGAGTCTTCCTCACAGAAATTGGAATTGTCTGTGTCTTAACACAGTGAGACAAGAGGTGCATATGCTGAAATGAAGGACCTGCAGAGAAACTTGCTTCCAAGACACCACTGAAAAGCCAGCTTCAGAAACAGCTCTTTCTCCCAGGCTCCATTTTAGGTTACTGTCTCCCAGAAAGGATTTAGATTTAGATACACCACACCCAGCCACGCACTATGAACATTTGCAGTCCTTTCAAATTACAATTTGGAAATGAGTTATGAGCACTGCTTTGAGGTTTTATTTAGCATGACTGTTGACGTATAGTCACCCTATTCTATATTTTGCAGAGTTCCAACAGGGAAAGACTGGGGCAATACCACTTTAATGGAGGTTACTTACATTCTGCCCTCATTGAAGTCAGGAACACAAGGACAACTTCAGATCACATTCTTAAGCTTTCCCCCCCCCCCTCAAGTAGTAATTAATTACTTCACTATACCCACTTAATACTTGTCAAGAAGGGAGTACGCTCCTGGCATAGAAATAAGGTGGTGTGCTTGGTAAGTACCAAATAACGAAATACTTGCAGAGTTGGAACCCTCCAGTCTTCTCAAGCGCAAGCAGAATACACTCAGCTTTCTGAATAAGACCAAAAAAAAACCCCTCAAACAAACAACAACAAAGAAACCATCAAGCAAAAAACCAACCAACCAAAAAAGGAAGTCATAATAATGACTTCCAAGAAGGTTATTGTCATTTTTTGTGAGGCACTTATGAAGTTTCGCAAGGAGCCAAAAAGAGAATTACAAAGGCTAGAGGCTCCATCCTGACAATAAGCACACCATGAGGACATTATGAACAGAAACAGAACAGAACGGAAAGCCATATTCTCTGCTCTTCCTTGAGGAGGGGAAGAAAACAGAAACAACCCTGTCTCCATTCAATTTTCTGAATGTAAGGATACATTCCCAAGTTTCAACTCAGGGTACAGCACTGAGACCTACTCTGCCAAAGCAAGATTTAGATTACTAGCAAAGAAAAAATATAAAAGTACCTAACCTGGTAATTTCACTAAAATTTCAGATACACACAATCAGGAAACTCAGTCTTGATCTTCCTTCCTTCTACCCCATAAACTTGAGAAAAAACTTAGAAACCTTCCATGTAACACAGCAACACAGACTCTCATTAGAAATAAAACAAAAAGAAAACAAGAGATGAAGAAAACTACTGAAAACAGTTTGTTTTATTTCCAGGATCAAATATTACAATAGGACATTTACATATATTTATAAAAAATGCAGCAGTTGTGTATATAGATCAGAGGTTTCCTTGAGTTTGGTCCCTCCCAGCACAGTGAGTTGAAATCTTCCAAGTTAATTCTCTCCCTCCTCCCACACTAAGTTGCATCATTGAAGGAAAAAGTCACTATTGTAAAAATTGATAGGCAAAGTCATAATTCTGAAACTGTAAGTTCACCAAACAGAGGAAACAGACTCTTTTTAAAAAATTATCTATTCTATAGTCTGGTGTCTCTGATTAGGCACCACGCTTCTGAGCTGAGTTTACCCAGATTTTCTTCACATAAAGCTGTTCTATAAAATAGCACCTCACCCCCTTCCTCCATGTACCTGTACTATCTATCCTTCTATATCTTAAAGTCTCAGCACCATTAAACAATCAATTACAGAATTGCTCTTCTCTGTACTGCTGACACTCAAAAGTCATTAAAGACAGTGACCAAATCCAGAACTTCTGCAATTACCAGCAATACTGTGATGTAAAAAGTTTTACTGAGGCAACTTCAGGCACTGATGTTAAGTGCCACATTCTCAGATTAAAAATATATGTGTATATATATATGGCTATATTTATCAGCGGTGGACAGACACTAAGCATCTCACAGCCAAGAAGAGACTGGAATAAAAGTCACCTTGTCCAACATCACAGAACATGTATCCATTAACCTCACAGTTCAGGAGCAGACAGACTATAATCAAACTACAGTAAGATCTTGCACTCAGAGAAAAACTGTACAAGATGATCCTTACAGAAAAAATAAGCCACAGCATGCACAGACCTCAACAGCCAGAGATCAAAAAAAATTTAGGTTAGCCCAAAACAATGACTAAGGGAATTTCCAACAACATAAGTGGCTGATATAGGGGTCAAAACATGCCCTAGTATTCAATTCTGTTTTGCCTTTAAAGCAGCAGTTTTTCCACTTGAAAATGAGGATGAGGAAATCATTTGGGGGGGGGGGGAAGGAGGATGCATCAAATTTGTCAATACTGCCAGACAAGGTACACCCAATCTTCATGAGACTCTGCACTTCACCTACCAACATCCATGCAGTCTCTCCCTATCTTGGCATAGGGTGCTACCTTTTTGATACAACTAACTTGATAGAAAAGATATTAAACAAGAAGAAAGTAGTGGAAGTTTTCTAAAAAATTAATTAAAAAAAACTCAAAAGCTGATTTAAGATGAAGAGGTAAAATGTAGTAGCAACCTTAAAGTTCCCGAAGTGACATGTATCTTGCCATTCCCGAAAGCATTCCTACACAAGGTTCTAGCTTCTCCCTTTCTTTGTGAGCTTTTAGAAAGAACAACACATTTTATGCATCTTTGCAATTTTTGGAAGCCAATGAAATTCAGGCCAAGTGATGCTTCCCTGGTCCCTCCCTGCTCCTCAAAGAAAATGGGATTTTAGTTTAACCCTTACTGCTCTCAAGTTCTTTTGAACTCACTGCTCTAGCCCTAAAAACAACCTCAAAAAAGCAAGGAATTAGAGGCCTAACTAGCAAGGAGAAGGAGTATGTGCTCAGAACTGGCCATAATTAGCTGCCCAAACAGACTGGAAACAATGCATCATGCCCTCTGTAATAGGGCAGCATCAAGCAGCTGGGTTCAAAGAACCACTGCCCAAAGACAAGGCTTGTTCTTCAAAGAGCTACTGCATAAGCCATCATATGTAGAATTAACTTTTTCAGTTGAAGTTATGAAGATCTCAAAGACTGCATAACAATTTTTTTTCCAATAGCCAGAAGGTGTTATCAAACAGTATGCATAAAATTATGTGGAAGTTTCTTTAAATGCATATTAGAGAAGCCAGGTCCTTCAGCAATGAGGTTTGTTTATTAAAACATGTACTATAAAACCCAGCTGTCTCTTTCTGATTGTAAACAAGCATACAAACCACAGCATCAGCGTAAATTGGTATGACTTAGTGTATAATCTGACAGCTATTTAATCTGGTACTTTTTAAAATCTCTGTCTATGAAACTGACTGAATACAGAAAATGCAGGCTATTTGCAGCAGTTAACACGGACTTCCTTTACACAACAGGTGTGTTTTGTAATAAAGTAGCAGACCTAGTGACTTCCAGAAATTCGCTGATTCATAACTTTAATTGCTGTTTAAATCCACTTAAGAAAAGATTTGTCTTTGGACAACTTCTTTAGAGAAAACTAGAATTTACAAGGTCATTAAAAACAAACACACACACACCCTTTTAACATTTAAACTGTCACCTTATCTGGTTTATCAAGAAAGGCAACATACTTCAGTACATAAAGGTCAGAAGTGTAAAATCCCAGGCCTTAATTCAAAGTTACTTAAAGTAATGCAAGTATACTCAGAAATTTTTGACTCAACCTCAGTCTGCCTTCTTTGGGTCTCTGAAGGACCATGAGTGGGAATCCAGCAATACATGTGCCAGCAGCACCTAGCAGAAAAAGCTGATGTTCATTTTCCATTCTGTTTCTGAATGCTGGTTGTAACTGTGACTATTAGCTACTAGCCACAGGTAGATTACATGCTACCAGAGTAAAAACAAGTTAGATGAAGGGCATGTGCAAGGAAAATTTCCTCTGTAAATAGTAAGAAGCATATTAGTTCTATTTAGTTCCATACCCACAAAGATAGTGACTTATACTGTTTATATGAATCTCTGCTCCACTGACTTCATGGCAGTTCTTGCAAAACAGCACGCAAATTAAAGCCAAAATATACCTATAAGAAGCTACAAAACACAGCCTTTGAGGAATTACTTGCTTTGTCCTTCAAATTTCATCATCTTCTTTTGCAATTAGAGACTTAAGGCATTTTTCCAATATTTTCCAAGTAGTTTGTACTTCATATTTAATAATTAGAAGTAACTGTGACAAAGGCTCTTTTTAAATAGAGCCAAACTAGCTTTTATCTTTTAACACTTACGAACAGCTGCACGCATGACTTGGTTAATGTTCTCAGCCACACCCCTCAGGCCTGCACAACATGCTGAAAAGGCTTCAATATGAGCGAAAATCTGAAGAGGTTGGTCTTTTTTCTTAATAGTTTTCAGTCTCCACAACACAGCTGGCTGATGTGTGCGCTGTAGCATTGTTTTTACTGGGGATGAAGGAAGAGGGGAGAGAAAAACAGTCACATGCAGGGGCACTTCCCCCTTTTAAAAAATTGTTCTCTGCCTCCTGATTGCAAAGCAAAGCAAAAGAAAACAGAAAAAGAAAGAAAAAACAGAAATCCAGGCTCAGCATTTCTTGGGAAAGAAAAACAAGTACCAGGAACTACCAAGAATTCATTTGGGTTTTATCCAGAAACAGAAAAGATATGCTATTTTCAGTGTAGAGCTTCCATTTCACATTCTTATTTCCCTCTTAGGTTGTAAAAAGATTAATATTCTCTAAATAAAACCTCAAATTTGAAAAGACTGTTTTCATTTTCCTAAAAGATGAGAGTATAAGTACTCCTAGTTCCACTATACTAGCAGCCAAAAGCATTTGACATGCCAGAGAGGAATATTTTGATGGATTAACGCTTCAATGTACAGCTTTTACTTCCTTGTGTAAGACATGACTGAGCTATTCTTGTATAACCAAAGCAATGAAAAGCTACCCCAAGGCTCTCAATTTTGCATTTGATCACAAGATGACCAGTTTAATCTTAATCTTTTCTCGCAGCTGAGGAGGAAAGAAAAGAAAATCAAAAAAAAAAAAAAAAAAAGTTTTGGCAGTTGAAAAAACAGTTTAGAAAAGGAGGTTTCCCAATATGGGATCACGCTCTAAATACTGTACAGTATCTCCACTAGCAGAACTGATGCAAGAAGTTCATGCTCGTCTGCAGCACAGTCTCCCCTCTTTCCCACTACTGACACAGCTGTTGGTTATTTTACATCTGATTACTTCACCAACTAACAGCCTAGCTCCACATACACACTAGTACAACTGGGGAAAGAAAGAGGGTAAAGAGAAGCTACCAATAAAACAGACATAGGAATGGGACTGAATGGCCAGAGAATTTTTTCACTGCCACCAATGTTAATGTGAAAAAACATTCCAAAAGTTGATACAAACCTGCATCTGTCCAAAGTTAGTTGGCCTTCCATCAGTAAACACAGTCAACTAGCAACAACTCAAAAGAGATACCAGCTGAATTGCAAAGGCTTCCTTCCTGCCTTATACAGAGAGGAACAGGGTGGGGGAAAAGAGGAGAGGCCAACATGCTCCCATCCTATCTAGCCTGATAGACAATTTCTTGTGTGTCGGATACTGCATCCTATTGATAGCCCATCATAATTTTCTTGTGAAGCCAGGGAGAAAGAGGTAGAGTTTCAAGGCAATAAACACCAGAAGTCACCTCAATTAAATAGCTGAAGCTATCTAGGGAGGCATCAGACCTACACAGAAGGGCTTCCTTCTGTCCTGCTCTCATATGTCCTAGTTAGAATTTGGGCATTTCCAGAAACGGAAAGGATCCTTCAGCCTAGAGGTGCAACTGCCAGTTCACAGGACAATGACCATCATTCCCTTTCCTCCACTGGCCTTGCAATTCACCTTCTTTCTAGTGCTAGGAAGTGTCCTCTGTTGAAGGATCTCTTTACAGTCCAAAAACGACATCTGATTTCACAACACTCACTGATTACGAATCTGCTATCATATTTTGCTTTTGTGACCCCATATCTTGCAGTGGAATGCAAAACAGTTTTCACATAAAGGGAAATTAATTTATATGATTTCATGGTTCTATGCAAAACCTCAATTACAGGGTAAAGGACAGCTGTGAGCTAATACTATCATAGAAACTGTCCTGCATACTCCATGATTTCCTACATTTAAAGACTCCAAAACATGTAGTCAAGTATGAAATTTAAGGAAAAATATCTGGAAAAGTTTTATCCTATACTAAGTTTCTGATAATTAAGTCTTTTTCTTTAACAAATATAATTATCTGACAGTGTCATGTCATGAAGGCAGCGCTCCCTGACATGTTGCATGGAGTTCACTAGCAGAGAGAGACTAATATTTCTTGTTGTTAACTCCTATCTTCTCCCTGTATGTCCAGAAAAAATTTACACTCATGGCAGGTATTATACAGCTTATTCTTCACTGGTGAAGAGCATGCTAGACTGAGTTCTCAACTGTAAATATATACTGCCTCAACATTAGTCTTGAGGATGGCTGTGTTACTGAACTTTTATCCCACTCTAATATCTGCTGTAACACACACTGACCAAAAGCTCTGTATCAAGATAAAATACCTTGGGAAAATAAGGCAGTCAGCATTGTCCAATGTACACACAGGATATGCCTGCACAACTTCTGATGCCAGCTTCCATAGGTAAAAAGAAAATCTGAATCAAATAGGGAAATTAACTGCTGCTACAAAATCTTTCATAATGCATTAACTAATTCTACAGTCCGACAAGACTTTGTAGATGTTTTTAATTAATAAAGAGAATCCTGCTTAGAATTTGCTATCCAGTCCAAATGTACTAATGGTCTTAATGTTCAATGTTCTAAAACCCCTGCAAGGCTAGTCACCTCTGGGAAAAACACACAAATAGAAAAGCCATCTGTCAACTTTATGATAGGCGTTTTCCAGAGATTTTAAGATCTTCACAACATCCTGTGACACTCCATCGTAAAACCCTGAAAGTAAACAGGAGTCGTCATTTAGGAGATGTGGGGGAGAGAACAAATTGAAATGCCATCTACTCTTATAAAGGAGTCAATTCTGCTAAAACAGCGGATAAGCAGCTTTCCCTCTGGGCCAAGCATTCAATTCCATACTGAGTATACCTGGTTTTTGTTTTTGTTTTTTTTTTTTTTTAAGAAGTTCACTAGCAGCACAAAATATGCAGGCAATATAGAAGCATTTAAATTAGATGGGAGCAGAGCATCTTAATACAGCTCACTGCAACTCCTTCCCAAAAATAAATTTTCTGCAGAGTGCTAGATAAGTAATCCTGTAAGAAGGCCGTAAGGTTAATGGAGACCTTTCATGCAAAGAACAAAAATGAAGGTAGGACTCTACTAAAAATTACATTCTCCCCTTAGAGAGATGACTCAGCGCCTTATCACACAGCATTTTAAAAAAATAAATTAATCAAAACAGCTTTAAGAATAGCAGCGAGAAGGGTATGTACGTTATGGCCACTCCAAGCCCCAGCATTCTGGATGCACAGATTACCCTTTTATTTTATTCCATAAAAGCAAAGGAAAGACATTCTTCCCAAAGAGAAATGTTCTTCCCAATGCTCTCCCCAGGGCTCAAGCTGAGGAAAAAAACCCAAAACTCTGAACATCCTCATTTGGTCACTAGATTAGGAGAAGGGAAGAAGAGAGAGAAGGGCCAGCCAGCTGCCTGCCTATTTTCAGCACTGCAATCCTACGACCCTCAACTGCATATTTAGTGAGTTGGTGTCCTAGGCAGAGAGGAGAGAGAAGGAAGGCTGGGAGAGCTCAGGCCACAGTGCTAATTCCTTTCCTGCACAAAGACAGTCTCTTGAGGACACAGGCCTGCCTCCTGTAATGTGATCTCATAGTCCAGGTGGGAGAGTTTCCTTCGAGGGAAGTTGGTAAGAAGTTCAAAGCGTTCATTGGGGTATCCTTTTGACTGGACATGCTTCACAAGAGCCTGAAAAGAAAGAAAGGCAAAGTAGTGCTATTTAATTCAAAAATTAGAGGGTTACAAAAATATTCCTGTTTCCTTTAAAAAAGGTAAGTCTGCAATCACAGAGAAAGAACACCTTGAAATTTTGTATGTAATACAGAAGCTTATTAATTATCTAATTTGGCCCTCACATGGCAAGAATAGTCAGAGAAGCTAATTATCAAGTGATTCTCTCACATAACCAATTCTTTGAGCAGAAAGAAAGCATACATAATAGTACATCAATTTAACAAGCTGAACTTCACATTACACACTCAAGCCATGGTAAAGTAAGTTTCCAGAAGTGCCCAAACTAGAAGCTCCCTCATTTGTTTAACAGATATTATCCGTACGTTAAACCTAGAAGTCACTACAGAAGCATTTTTCTTTGTCACGTAACTTTGACAAAAACAAATACAGTGTTTTTACTAACAGTCTATTTTTTTTCTGCCTTCAAGGAGCATGAAGTGCTTTTTGGTTTTTTTTGTTTGTTTGTTTGTTTGTTTCTCATTTTAGAGCTTTTTTCAGTTCATTGATTTCTCTGCTTAAAATAGCCATTGGGGTAGGATACAGAGGGGATTACAATAAAGAGATACCAGCTTCACAATCAAATACACAGATACATCAGGAACAGCTAGTGCCTGATTTAAGTGACATAGATTTCCCAAGTTCATCAGGAAACACTGTAGATGAGGGGGTAAAGGGTCCACAATAACGTAGGAACAGATGAGGATTGAGAAATGGAGACTGGCTAAAGAACAATATACGGGATACCGCAACACAGCAACTCAAGCAGAAGGGAAAGCTATAGCTTTTTAAAGAGGGGAAAAAATAAAATTAGTATGCAATAAAGAGAAAGAAGAAGAAATAAGTTGGAGTGTCTCAGCAATACTGTTTACACAGTTTTGGTAGGTAATCTGTGACAGTGAATTAAGTGTAAGGAGGTAAATAAGCAGTATTAAACTTCTAATTATTCACCTTGATTCCACTTGCTATTTAACTGTCACTTTGGGACCACAGTGACCCAGAGGGCTGCACAGCTAGCACAGACAGTTCACACACAAGTAGCTTAGGAGATCACATGAGCTGCTGTTGACTCTTGCTGTTTGTGTTCTGGCAAGAAATCTGCAAGCCATATGGTGGTGATGAGACACAGGATGTGGTCTCCTGTAGCCACCCATAGCACCATTCCTAGTATTTCTGGGGCACTGGAACAGATGGAGCTGGCTCATGTGATGGGATGCAGTGAATGTGTCCCTCCTTGACACTGAGAAGGATGGGGAACTCACCATGGAGGATAGCCCCTGACTGACTCCCTGAGCAGTCAGGTGAAGGAGAAGAGGTCAGCAAGTCCTGATGCATCAGGGAAGACGAGCACAAAATTGATAGGTTGCTAGCAGTAATGCTATAAGGGCAAGAGCTGACGCTTTGTGGCAGACAAGAATTTTGCTGCTTGCCTGGAACAGAGATCCAAGATATGATGGAGAAACTTCCTAGATTCATCAAGCCCTGGAACACTAACCCCTACTCCTCTTCCCACACTGGCACCAGTGACACTATGAAGTGTGACCTGAAAAGGTCAACCAGGAGTACAAAGCATTGGGAGTAAAGAAAAGGCAACAGGTGCTCAGGTTGTCTTGATCCCCACAGTCAAATAGAAGGGTGCAGACAGAAGCAGGCAGATCATGCAGATCCACACTCAACTGTGTGGCTGGTATTGCTGGTATGGTTTTGGATTCAAAGACTGTGGGACACTGCGATTCACTTAGCAAAAAGTGATAAGGACATTTTTGCCAACAGATTGGCCAACTTCCAGAAGCAGGCATGAGCATATGTGGAACAGAGCAATGGGGGCAGCTCTCACACCTCCTTCCAAGAGAAAGGGCAGATGGTGGATCATATCTAGCGCTTAAACATTGGCACTTGCTCTCTGGGAAAGAAACAGAACTCCGTATGCAGTGACAGAGGTAATATCACTGGTTTTACAGAAACTTGATGGGATAGTTTCCACGACTGTAACAGACAGCTAAAAGTCGTTCAGAAAAGATAAAGAGGTGGAAGAAGATGACAGGGTGTGCTTCATGTAAAAAAAAAAAAAAAAGGAAAAAAAAGGGCATTTTAAGTGCATGGAATTTATTTTTCAACATGATGACAGAAATCTATTGATTGCCTTTGGGTCAAAATTGGAGGGATCACATCAAGGAAAAACTTGTGGTATGCTTCTCTTATTGACATCAGGAAGCAGAGGTGCATAAACCCTTCTTCAGACAACTCAAAGAAGCTTCAACTCTACAGGTCTTGATTCTTATGGGGAACTTCAACTATGCTGATATTTGCTGGGAAAGCAACACAGCAGAGAGAGCATAAGCAATCTAGGAGGTTTCTGAAATGTGCTGAGGACAATCTCCTAGTGCAATCACTGGATGTGCCACTAGGAGTGGTGCTTTTCTGGATCTACTGCTTACAAATAAGGAAAATTTTTTTCAGAGATGTGACCCTGTGCTCCAGACAAGTAGCAGAATAAAGATTGCACTTCAGAAGAACAGATTTCAACTTGCTCAAGGAATTGTTAGGAGGCCTCCCATGTCAACCTGCCCTTGTGGGTAAAGTAGCTCAGGAATGCTGGGAGATTTTCAGAAACAGCCTTCTCAAAGTACAAAAGTGGTCCATCTCCTAGAGCAGGAAAAGAAGCAGGCATAACAGTCTGTTTAGACAGTGAGTTATTAAGAGAGCTCAGATGCAAAAGTGAAGCATGAGAGATGGAGAAGGGGCAGACTCACAAATATAGCGGTATAGAAATACTGACTGGATGTGCACAGATGTAGTTAAGAAGGCAAAATCTCAACTGGAGCTCAAATTGGGAAGAGATGTCAGGCGTAACAAGAAAGGCTGCTACAGGTATGTTCGTAGGAAGCGAAAGTACAATGAAGATGTAGGTCTGCTGCTGAGTGGAGCTGGCAAGTTATGTCACAAATAATGTAAGAGGTTGATGTACAACTTGATGCCTTCTTCATCTCAGTCTTCACAGCCCAAGTCTCCATGCCAAAAAGCAATGGCAAGCCATCAGTAGAAGAGTTAGGAACCATCTGTAGAAATTCAACATATACGCAACCCTATGAAACCTGACAAGTTACCTCTCAGGGTGCTTCACAGAGCTGGCTGACTGCTGTCACCACAGCAAGGCCTGGTTATAAGAAAAAAAAATCTTCACTGCGAAAGCAATTTCATGTTGGAACAGGTTACCCAGCAAAATGGTGCAATTTCATTTGCTGGAAGTATTCTATACTTAGATTGACAGAGCCCTGTCCATAACCTCATCTATGACCATGCTTTCAACATAGGGTTGGATCAGATGATCTCTAGGGATCCTTTCCAACTTAGACTTTTCTCTGATTTGATAACTCTGTAACAGTTAGCAAGGTAACTACATAGAGATTTCTTTCGAATTTGTAACAATGCACACACAAACCTTTGAGAAGAGGAGACTGTCATTCCAACTACCTCTTTTACTTGGACAGCTCTCCACCAGTCTTTGCAGATTACAACGCCTGTGTCTGACAAGTAATTTAAGTAAGCAGGTTTGACTTCTTTTTTCAAGCAACATGAGTAACAGCAATTCCCTACAGACCATTATATTTAAAAATTCAGTGAAGCTCACTGCTCACATCTCCACTCGATTTTAAGGCCAACCTTTCCTACACACTTTATAACACTTGGCAAACAAGTTATTCAGACAACTAATCAGCTGCAGGGTTCAGCTGCTAAATAGAGTGAAATCAGCTATGTAGTGTGTGCCAACAGCAATGACCTCTATGAAAAAGCAGTTTTGCTTTACAAGCTAAGAGGCATTATAAAGGAAGACATAGGTATGAATCTAAGTCTTAAGTGGAACCAAGTGGGGAAGCAGGAAGTTGAATTTTTTTTGCTTTTCTCTCACCAATCTAATTTCTTGCCCAGGGAGAAAAGGGTAACAGTAATATTGGAAGCAAAAGTATATCCTGAAGATAACAGTGTGTAAAAAAGCCATTCTTGATCAGTAAGAATATAATGATAGAAAGCCTGTTTTCAAAAACATTCACCACTGATGGGATAGCAACTTATTATCATATGTTAAAACTTCCAATGTACAAAGGTCTCTGTAGATAATTGCTTGCTATAGTTCTGAACAGCTTTAAAGTGGAAGAGACTATGGGCTGAAAAAAAATCAGCATGAATATGATGCTTGCAAACAAACATCTGAGACTCGATCTGTCTGAAATGGCTTTAAAATAAATCAGATGAGGCTCATCAAATATTTTAGACATGAGAGCACATAAGCTGCCTGTTCAGCTCTACAACTAAAACCTATCTTCACCTAAAAAACTTGTCCTATCTAAATTCTAAGAGGACTAACTGTATAGTGGACAATAGAAGAAATTTATATACTTAGATTAACTCCCTTAAACAGTGAACTATCACAGTCCATAAAAGGAGTCAAGCCAAAAGGTAGGATTATCACAAATACATCAGTATTCAGATATATCTGTATATATTCAGACATATTCTGTATCAGTATACAGAATACCTGTATTTCAAATAAATCCATTCTGTAATCATGGACCATGGACTTGTGCACAAACAAGTTACATATGCTAGCACGACGTAAGTATTTCAAAAGTTCTGCATGTTTAGTAATACAACCTCAGTCACGTCTGCTTTGTAACTTCAGCAGATCTTTCAAAAAGCAGGTAAGATCAAACACACACTTGAAAAAATTATACACAGATGACTGCTAAGACAAAGCAAAGTCTGACAAAGTAAAACTAGTTCCTACAATGTTGGAATACCGCTCTTTGCGTCCCTCAGGCTTCATTTCAGCACTTGTACTCCAGCCTTGGGACCCTGCATCCGGTACTTCAGGTAGTCTATATCCTACGGACTTACGCTTGGTTTTGAATGAGTTGATGGTGTCACAAAAGCACCATTTCTTTTTTTATTCTTTCATGCAAAAGAGTAAGAGTGGGAACATGCGCTTGAGAAAAAGTGTATTTCTTGAGTGCTGCAGACTAGGTTATAGTCTCATTTTCTTTAACAGACATAACCAAACATTTTCATTCAAGTTCCTTTTAAATCTGTGCAAGGTCCTTCTGAAGAGGCACGCTTTTGTTTTAAGGTACCTAAAACTTCAGTACAAAGCTGAACTTTCCTGGCCACTGTCTCATGAAAAAATATAGCTAATAGGACTACAGTGATCTCTTTAAACACTGTAAGGCTTCCAAGTGTGCTCCTGTGGACTTTTAATGGAAATAGCATCAACATGAATTTCTCCAACTTAAACAAGCCTGAGGAGTGTTTCAGAAGTATACTTGAAACAGAGCAATTAAATGATGCTGTAACAGTTCTGTTTTGGGAGAACTTTCTCCCAAGTTTACTCTGTCATCCATGTCTAGGACAGAGTGTGAAAGTATGGTGAAAGGAACGGAGAACAAGAAGTAAAAGTTTTGCCTTTTGATTTCACCATTGTCTGACAGTGGACAATGACTTAACCTCTTCATCTAGACATAAACAAATAATCATTAAATACCTTAAAATAATCTCAGCTCACTAACGCAAAAGGCATATGAAGTTATTTTAGAATAGAAATTGGCAGTTTTGGGACTAAGGAAGATGCTGGAGTATACATGCAACCCAACTAGCAAGGGAAACATACAAGAACCAGCAGAGTCTGCAGATCTGAAGAGAGCAAGCACATGGGAAAAACACAACAGAATGACAGTAAGTGCTCCTTGGATATACCACCTTCACTGGATATAATTTTAATAGTACAACACAGGGCAAGAAACTCTCCAGTTTCAGCTTTCCCGTACTCAAACAAGGATTTCAACTAACTCTACTCACCAGAAGTTTAGCTTGTTCAGGCAGTGAAATTTGTTCCCTCTTTCCATCTGGATACCTTAGCATCAGCTGTGCCTTTGGTCCTAGCATAAAGGAAGTTACTACAAGTTAACAAACAAGGCCACCAAACTGAGCTCCTCTGCAGACATAGGTGCACATTTTACTGTATAGAATGGTAAGTTTAGGGACTAGAGACAAATACTTTTTTTTTTTTTTTTTTTGTGGACAAGATTTCAGTCTATGAAGATATGTGCTACTGCATATGATTTAAATATATATATCTAACTTAGGACTTTTGAAAGAATTAATAGCAATGATTGATACAGATCAGCATTCCCAGAGAAAAGCACACTGTGTTACTCTTTGCTTTTGAGACCATCTTCATCCACTACAACCTAACTCAGAATTGCTGGGAGGAGCAATGAGACTCCCAGCACTTGCTAACACCAGCAAAAGTTTGCACTACTAAAACTCCTTCCCGACCCTCACGGCAGCCAAACTAATGGAGCATGAGGTTGAACTGAATCTAATCTGTTTCACTCTACAATACCAGCAGAAGCCACATAATATGCACCTACATTACACCAATGGACATTTTCCTCACAGACAAGGTCTTAAACTAAGAAACTTGAGCTCAGTGAACAACGTGACTGTGCTGTTTCTGCCATCATGTCAAAGTGCCGCTGTAAGCAGAATGAACCACCCAAATGTCTTCTGCCTTCCTCTCTCTTTGAAGCTAGACAAGATTTGCTTCTTCAAAATCGAGACTGAAACCATGTTTGTCAGTCTATGAAGACTTTCAGAAAAGAAGTAAAACACTTGCAAGTCACTATAAAAAAAAAAAAGAGAGAGAGAGAGAGAGAGAGGGAGAGAGAGAGAGAGAGAAAGAACGCAGTAGCTTACCATTCACCTCCAGGCCCTGCAATGTACTTTCAGGCTTTTCAGTTGACTCCTCCACGATCCCTGCATCAATGCAGGGCAGTACTCTGTGATTTGATGTTGTACCAGGCTCTGTCCTTGCAGGGGTCTCAGGCTGAGGCCTCCGACTCTCTTCTTTTTTATACCCCAAGTCCTTGTGTGGAGACTTCCTCAACTTGGCAGGATTCTCTGATTCTTCTTCCTCCTCAGATCCACAAACAGAAATAAACTCTTCACTTCCAGAAAAAAGCTCTGATTCAGACTCCTCATCTGACCGACTTTCCTGCTTGGCCTGTGAGGAATCAAAATGTGTTTCCTGTAATGAGGCTCTGATAGCAGCTTCCAACTGGCTGTCCTCACTGGCATCAATGAGACTCTCCTGTTGAACATAGACATAACATAAAGACATAAGAAAAATGCTTTTAGACATATATCCATATCAAAGTGTTGCAAAGGGAAGCTATTAAAGCTGTCAGGTGGAAGGCCAGTCATGTAGTCAGTGCTTAAGGATTTCTCCTTGCAGTGTCATGAGATGTGATATTTTTCAGTAGTATTTTTTCATTCTACACACAGAATTATGCGTCTGCTAAATTAAAAACAAATGCGGATAGCACAATCTGTATAAGAAAAACAATCATCAAAGGACAAGGTGTTCTCTGATGCATTATCTTTGTATTTTTGCATACTCTTGCTCTAATTCATTATGTCTGCTTATACTACCAAGTGGGAAATTAGTACAACTGGATACAGGCATGTCAGATTTTCTGTCAAGATTCTCCAGTCGTCACAGAAGGTCTCATACTTACAGAACGAGAACATTTTTGGGGAGGGCTAGTAGAATGCCCATCCAGTTGTCCATGCTCACTCAGGAACCCAGTCACTTGGTCCAAGAAAGAAGTTACATCTAATTGGTGCCACTCCACTAGCTTCTGGCCTAGGGAACATAAGGCATCATGGAACATAACTTCAGCAACAGCCCTCCAAAGATTGCAGCTTAGCTGTCAAACAAATAAACAAATTCACTGCTGTATACACACTGCGCAAGAGTCTACCTTCGTGGAACTTCAGCATCACACAGGCCACCTCCTGATAATTACATTTCCTCCCGTTAGCACCTTGAAAAGGTTCAAAGGGTAGACCTGCTCTGATATATTTATCATCATTTTTCTATATTCATGGAAATGTGTGCAGAATGCTGAATTATGCATCACAATTAAAACAAAAACAAACAAAAACTGAATCTGAATGAAGTTTATAAAGAATTTCCACATTCTTGCCTGCTTTGATTCTGTATCTTAGCAAATAGCATGTGTTTTGATAATATAAAGTGCTGAGAAGAATACTCTAACTTTGGTTTCAAAGAACTAGTTTTTGGGTGGATTACGTCAAATAGCAAGAACACAATTACTTCAGTGCTGAGAAGCAGGTCACCAAATAATTGCTATAGAAGATTATATGACCATAAAAGAGACAAGGCTGTTAGGACACAGGAAAGAAAAAGTTGTAATTTAAAAAGACCTGGAGGTGAACGAAAAAGTTTGATTGTTCAGTTAAAAAGAAAGAAAAAAAAAGACAAAAACCAAAAGCCAAATTGCTATTTCAAAATTAAGACACGATTTAATGAGTTATCCCTGAGTCTCACAAAGCTATTGTTCCAGGAACAGGAAGCAGACTTGTATTTGTTTCATTTTAATATTAAAGGATAGCTCATTCATTACTTGTTTTCAAATAACTTTTAAGAGCTTTTAGACTTACAGTCATGTCAGTGTTCCAAGGGAAGCATCAATAAATTTCAATTCACATTACTTGGTGGTACTAATTTCAACAAAGTATTTTATAAGCTATGCCAAGTACCATAATCAGATACACACGTAATTTGAGCAAACCTTAGGAGTTTTATTCCTTTAATTCTTCCAAAAGATCTTTACTTCCTTAACAACACTGGGGTCTCTCAGAGAACGACTAATGTAACTGAGATGTTTCAGTCACTGTGTAACGCACACTGCTAAAGACAGTATTCGAGCCTACAACTGCCAGTCCTTCTTATAGGATATATAAACTGCAGATAACTGTCACTTATCTTACCTGTCCTGGGATCCAGGATGGAGACATAAGGGAAATCTGCCAATTTATAAAACTGTATGTACCTCTGTCCTTCCTCACTGTCATGGTATACCTACAGAACACCACAATGGAAGCAAGTTATTGGGGGTGAGGGGCAGGAGATGGAGGGAAGTGGGGACGGACAACATAAACTATCTAGAAAACATACAACATTTGTCTCCATTTTACAGTAACCTACAAGTGGTATGTACAGTTCTCCATAACTGCTACAAACACAGTACAAACCTCTAACCATGCATGCATTAGAAGTCAGATGATAAAGTTTTGAATCCATAAGTGAAAGATTGTTTAAATATCAAAACGCATATCCTTAAACTACAAGGCTCATCTTTTCTACAGTTCTCTAAGAGAACACCAACATGCCATCTTCTTCCAAGAAGTCTGTTTTCACAAACCCATCTACTAGGCATCAAGTTGCTAGTATGGCCCCATTAAATTTCCTACCTGCCAAAAAATGAAATGTTCCCGGATTATGTTCTTCACAGCCTCATTGCTCCACACATCACGGTTGAGGCACTGACATGCAAAATCTTGCACATTCTGAATGTTTATCATGAGCCATTTGTTCTGCATCTGACCACACTCCTTGGCCTGTAAGCAGAGAGAAAAACTTCATTAGCCAAAAATGAAGAGCTAGACATAAACAATGCCAGCAATGATCAGTGATGGCTTCTAACACTGTCAGATTTTTCACTAAAACCACTTCACAGTGAAAAAAAATGGATAGAACTAGCAGAAAGGTATCCACAAGACAAAAGGCAGGGCTGAAAGACCTGCTTAAATGAGACTGGTTGAATTACAGAATCACATCGATGAACAGAGCTGCTGCATTTTGACAAGCCAAGTGCAGAGTGGGAAAAGCAACTATAGGAGTGGGGGGGGGAACACAACAAAACAAAACAAAAAGTCAAAAAAGACTGTGAATTAAGTATTTGTTCTGGGAACAGTGTAGTCAATCATACTGATTTGACAACAGAGGAAAGACCTGCTCACTCTTAAGATAAGCCTGTGGACCTTTTTCTGTTTAAACAGGAGAGCATAATTGATGGCAAACTTGCATAAATCCAACAGGTCCCCCTCTCTGTATGTTTTTTCTTTCCTTTTTTTTTCCCGCTCATCTCTCTATTACTGGGCACCTAACAAATTAGGCATCCCTTTTTGATGCTCGTTATCCAGGATGTAAGCGGGGAGGAAGATGGGAAGGCGCAGGAAGAAATCTTACTGGTTTGAGTCACAAAGCTGGCATTGTCTGATTGGTTGGTTAATGGTAGGAGTTTGATCAAGAATGTAATTCTGATCGCTGAATTGTCATACCTGTTGAAAAAAAGAGGGCTATATCAACAGTAGGAATGCTCTTACCACCTGGAGAGACTGGAATTAGCATACGGATTTTCTTTTTCTGTTGTTTTTTTCCCGGGGAAAAAAAAGGTGGTGGTGGGGAGTATTTATAGGTGTATTCACCATCTTGCTTGTAATGCCCTTAGCAGCAAATTTGAAGAATTAGAATTTTGCACAAGATTTTGCTAGTTCTGATTTGTTCCCCCACATCAAAAAGTTTTCACTTTTAAAGTGAATTTTAGCCTGTGCACTTTTGAATATAGTCAGTCTATCTGACACAAATACTGGGATGCGTGAGCCCCATACACTTAGCTTGGTAAAAGGTGAGCCTCAATACTCCTGCTAAAATTGTAGATATTAAAGTATAAGCTTGTTCTTCGATCACAAGATCTGTCTACAAAATTACTCTGCATGGTCAAATGACCTGCAGAGCCTATTTTTATTTTACTCTCAGAAAAGAATGTTACAAAAAAAAAATAGGGCAGAAAGTATGGAATAATTATATTGATCCCACAAGTGACTTCATATTAACCTCTTATCACTAACACTCCAGTCTCAGAATCAGAACAGGTAAGTGGGGTGGGGGACACCTAAATAACTAATCAGGGTTTTAAATATACTTACTAGGCTTTTATTTCAAAGAGTGCTTTGAGCTAAATGTAGATTTTGAGAAGTAATCTTAGGCAACCAGTTTAAGAAGAGTTCTAGAGGTACTGCCCAAGGTTAAAGGGAACATATACATCAATATATACACTGAGTCTATCAGGCCACCTCAGTCTTGTATTCTAACCTAATTCATACTGGATTAAAATAACAAACCTGAAAAAAAAAAAAAAAAAAAAAAAAAAAAAAAAAAAAAAAAAAAAAAAAAAAAGAAAAAAAGTCATTGTACCTATAATCCCATTTTCTGCTATTATTATATGCTACTGGCAAAGCTGGAAAGTACATCTTATTCTTCTCTACTTACTTTGTATATTCCTCAACATTTGTGAGAACCTGACTCTACCTCTCCTCTGTCCAGCTAATGTCCTCTTTAAGGGATGCAAGCAGAAAATGCACACAGAACATTTACAAAGACAAGTTTTGGCACAGAAAGCAGGTATAGTTCTTGAAACCACTTTTAACTTCTTTCTAAGAACAACAGGTTTCACATTCAATGTTTAGAAGGACACAGTTAAACTGCTGCCATCTACTGCACATATACAATCATGCTCTTACACAGCCACTGCCTATTTTTTGTGGGGGAAGTAGGGAGAGAAGAAGGGGAGGAGTGCAAAGGGCGGAATACTGTGGGTTATATTGCCGGTTCATTTTGGTAAGTGACCAAAATAACAATGCAGGGCTCAAGCATTAGTTCGAATATACCAAAGACTGTGTCTAATGGCCTTCATCCCACTGTTTCCAACCTCAATTGCTCCACACACACCTCCACATTTCTCCTCCTCCTTTGAGCTATGAGGGTCATCAGCAAACACTTATCAAAGAACACAAGAAAATGGGAAGTCAACAACCATTCCCTGCAAGCATTCCTGTTCAAACTTTCAGCAATCAGCAGGGTGAGAATTTCCAGAGATAGAGGTAGTGTTTATTAAACACAACTCTCGTAAATTTTTCTTTCTTCTTTTTAGCCATTCACATTTTTTTTTAGTACTGTAACAAAACAACAATCTGATTAGACAACACGTGAAAGAAGTCTCATTTAACGCTTGCTACTGGCTTTTACTGGATAACCTCAAGCTCCTGTACTCACATAAATAACACATCTTTTTCTCTCATTTGACTTTTCTGCAACATGCACGATTTACAAATTTCTGTTCCATCTCCTCTTCAGCTGTATCATTCCTATACCAAGGAGTCCCACTCCAGGAAAAAAAAAAAAACTAGAATGTAATTTTTAGCCTTTCCCTAGAGGTTATCCTCCTTAAACAAAAGGAAATCTTTGTGGTGGCTCTTCTTTACTCAGCTTTGTTGAAATGCATTGCTTGTTATGGTAAACAGAGAGAACAAGGAAGTGAAGCCAGCATCTTATGACCTTCTAGACATTCGCTAGTCAAGCATAGTTCAGTTTGGAAGACAGCAGTTACAGGAAGTCAGAGCAAGAGGTCTACTTTTGAACAGCGGATACTCTGTCTGTGCTAGACTTGCACTTCTTGCCTGGATCAGCACAGAAGAACAGGGCACACACGTTCTTTCATCAACCAGCCATTCCTGGGCCAGTGGTGCATTTAGAGATTGTATTTATACAAATGGCCAGTACAGAAGTACCTTATGCAAAGATAATAGCATAACTGCAGTATAAAGACTAGGTTCACTTTTAAACTATTACTGCTTGCTACACATAAAGAAAGAATTCACACTCAGCTGTAAAGCAGAGAGCAGCGACAGAACATTTAGCTTGTAAAATGAAGAAACTTCATATAAACCCAAGATTTGAGATTTGGTAACATGACATGTAATTTGAAGTAGTACTGAAAATCTAGTGACTCTTAAGTGTAAAACTGGATGCACCAGAGCTATCTGCTTGCCAAAATGGAAAGGCACTAACCTATGTCATTCTGATACGTATTCTCCAGGAGTTAAATCACATCTCACAACATAAGCATGAAAAGACAAACACCTACAGTTCTTGAAAGCAATTTTTTGACACTAGAACAAAACCATGTTCTTTATTACAAGAAGAACTGTTACTTCTGAATCTTCAGTTTGGTGTGCTGCTCCAGTGATTCATTCCTAGAAGATTCTACATTAATGAGATAACAACCATGAAGCTTAATACTACACTGAAGCTCAATATTACCATCAGGAAACTCCAGTTAAAATTCCTTGTACAATCTCAACTGACTGTTCAGAGTCTTTGCAGACAGTAACAGCCTAATTATGAAGTCACATAACACTCATCAAATACAGACTTTCTGGTGACACTGCATATTTAGGCTCTGAAAGTTTCTCTGAAATTGTCTAGCAAGAGAAAAAGGATAGTTTTGGATAACATCTTGCTAGCATATCAGTCATGTGCCACACATGGTTTATGTGGCACCATTCCACAAGCCTACTAGCTACTAACTAATAATAACTAATATCCAGTGGCTCAACCATCATGTTCAAAAGACCTGCACGATTAAGATAAAATCTTTTACAGATTTTCTGCCTTAAAATTTTTCCACATCTCACTTTCCACAGTGTAATTAAGTTAAACATATACTTAGCTTTACAAGTATAATGATCCTAAGTTGTAATGTATGCAAAGCACACTATTCATTGCTGGATTATAAATTAAAAATCAATGCTCATTCAACACTTGAAAATGTCTCTTCAATAAAAGTTAATTCTCATCTATTCTTAAAAGCTAGAATTACAGAGCTAAAATGAAACCATAACTTTTTGCATTTTCCTGTTAAGACTCAAGTTTGTTTATGTTTGCAAGTAACTGAGTTTTTCGGGGGACATCGCTATTCTCTGTCAGCATCCTTTCAAACCTAGAATTTTGTTAGGAAAGTAAATATATGGAAGGCACTGTCAGAACACTGGAGTTAGAGACAAGCCAGCTAATCATTGGTGATTTGCGAAACAGAGAGATGAGGCCAACAGGAGGGCAGCTGAAGATTCAATAAAGGTATTATTTCCGCAGAAGTTCTCCAGTGGTGCTCTACTGTGTGAGCACGACGTTAGAAGCAACTATTTATAGAATCAACTTTACTAAACTCTGCACAAAAAAGGAGTCATTCCTGGGACTAGATAATACTTTTGTTCAGCTCATGGACTCAGATCTCCAGCATCGTTTGCAGCATCTGTTGCGTGCCCTTTGAGCATTAGTTTGCATTCTCAGAAAATCATCTCTAATATTTAACTACCTGCAGTAGATCAGGTGAAATTTCAGTACTTGTTTCAAGTTCTAAAGTAAGAATATCTGGAAGTTATAGACTAAAAACTGAAAAGATATATTGATTTGTATAATCTCTGATCATGAGTTAGGTCACCGGATCCAAATCATAATTTAAGACTAGACTCACAAATGCCTACACAGATAGAAAAGATGACACCTGAAATTATTCAAAGTTAATAGTGCCTTTCTTAGGGAGATAATCTCTTGGATATTTTATCCATCGCTACCAGATGAAAAAGATAACCACTGTGATTTTGTTCAAGATCTCTACTGAAAATAAAATTCATGTACGTATAAAGTGATGCACAGATAGATATCTGTACTAGGTCAGCTATCAGAAACTGTTTAGCCATGTCAGCATAGCTCTCTCTGAGAGCTTCTTAGCAGGGCTGTGCTACAAACCATGCTACTCCTTATAACGTACTTCCTCACTTATCAAAAGCAGTTTTACTTCAGCTATTTCTATACCGTGCTTTACACACACACTTCAAGTAGCACAATTTTTCCATTTTGAACATGTCTTTGATCAAGTGCAATTAACCACACTGATGTTTAAATATACAGGTGTCCATCATCTTTAGTTAAATCTTTCCCAAGTCATCACAATCAACATGCAGTGCATCAGACAAGTATTTATCATTACATGGTTCCTTGTAACTTACTACACAATCATTCTATAAACAGATCCATCAGCCAATGCTTAATACAGGGCTTTCACTCTGTACACAGTCATTAGTAAGTAACTTCAGCAAAATTACAGACCTACCGTTTCAAAGCTGCCTTTGTGCATCAGATCAATGGGAGGCCTGAAGAGGTCTGCCAGAGTAGTGAGTTTCTTATCAACGGCCCCTCCATTTCGTAGCTCCTGTTCCTGTCGAACTGCACAGCCCCAAGGGGAAAGGAAGAGGAATTAAGACAAAATACTCAAAGACAGATTTATTATTGGCTATATCCATATACACAAAACTTCAGGACTAGAGTCATAAGGTTGGACCACAATGAACAAAATGACTTGCTAATAATACCAGACTCCTTTATTTAGGGACCCTGCTTGTCTCATTTCTCTCAAGCACCAAGAATTTATTTCACTTCTAAAACAGATTTTCTTATCAAATATAAGCATCAGTGGAGGTGGTCATATACCAGTACTTGAATACAAATGAACAAAGAAAACAATTGACTTTTCCTCAGTGACACTTTCAAAAGGGGAAACCTAGAGTTAGATTGTAACATCATAGCATTACTCAGAATATTTCTATATTGGTCTTTCTATCTTCTGGACTTTAGGCAATTCCCTAAAATAAACAAAAATATTTACTTCATGTAAAGAAGTAATCTTTAGAAGTGTGTACTTAATATCTAATCTTCCCACAGTTGACTCAGGATACCACCATCTCTCATTGGTCAACAGGTTTTCAGACCTGCTTACATTAAGTACTGTATTTTCACAAACTGAAACACAAGAAGCTCCATCTGAATATAAGAAAGAACTTTTTTACTGTGAGAGTGACAGAGCACTGGAGTTTATGGAGTCTCCTTCCACTGAGATATTCAACCCCCGCCCTGGACACGATCCTGTCTAACATGCTCTAGGTGACCATGCTTGGGCAGGGGGCTTGGACTAGATGATCTCCAGAGTCCCTTCCAACCTCAACCACTCTGTCATTCTGTGATTTTGAGCTTCTGTTTCTGTTAAGCAATGAAAGTACAACTTCCATTCAAAATGTTACAGAACACATTCCTACATAAACATGACTATATAAAATAGAGGTAAATTACAACAATTGCTTACCTACAAACGTAGTGATGAAGTGCGTTTTATGCATCCAAGTCAGTTAAAATGAGCAATAACCATTACATGACACAAAAGCTTTTTCATAGTTTAACAGCTGACAATGATCACAGTGTATGAACCATTTTTCAATAGATATTGGGTGCCATGGGGAAAAAAAAAGCATCCTTGTGTTCCCAGCCTGGGAACAAGGAAATAATCCGGACTTTTACGACCACGAACACTTTTTGAGAGATAGTCAGACAGCAACATTCACCTATGAAGTTTTATTATAAAACTTTATAATGCTGTATGGTAAAACTTCACCATGGTTTTACATTTTGCACATCTCCAAATGTCTTATAACAGAGTGTAGATCATGAAAAAAGGTTAAGGATATGGTAATTGTCTAAACTGTGTATTTTAATTTACACATCAGTCTTTATTATTTAACCAGTTTATTACTAGAAAATCCTGACAAAATCTGTTAGGGAAACACACAAACTATAAGCACTAATTTTTGGTTTGGCATCTAAACATTACCTAACTACACGGGAACCCGATCTGTGGTTACAGATTAGATCAGCTGGGGGCTGACCTGCTAGAAAGCAGCTCTGCAGAGAAGGACCTGGGAGTGCTGGTGGATGACAAGTTGACTATAAGCCAGCAATGTGCCTTTGTGGCCAGGAAGGCCAATAGTCTCCTGCAGTGCATTAGGAAGAGTGTTACCAGCAGGTCGAGGGAGGTGATCCTGCCCTGCTCAGCTCAGATGCTGAGCAGGTGATGCTCCTCACTCAGCCCTGGTGAGGCCTCATCTCGAGTACTGCATCCCGTTCTGGACTCCCCAGTACAACAGAGACATGGAGCTACTGGAGAGAGTCCTACATAGTGCTATGAAGATGATAAGAGGGCTGGAGCATCTGCCCCATGAGGAAGAGCTGCAAGAGCTGGGCCTCTTTAGCCTGGGGAAGAGAAGACTGAGGGGGGATCTTATCAATGTCTATGAGTACCTGAAGGGAGGGTGTCAAGGGGATGGGGACAAACTCTTTTCAGTTGTCCCATGTGACAGGACAAGAGGCAATGGACAAAAACTGAATCACAGGAAGTTCCGCCAGCATATAAGGAGGAATGTCTTCACTGTAAGAGTGACAGAGCACTGGAAGAGGTTGCCCAGAGAGGTTGTGGAGTCTCCTTCTCTGGAAATATTCAAAGCCCACCTGGATACAACCCTGTCTAACATGCTGTAGGTGACCCTGCTTGAGCAGGGGGATTAGACTAGCTGATTTCCAGAGGTCCCTTCCAACCTTACCCACTCTGTAATTCTGTGACCTTGAACACTCTAGGTAACAGAGGTACAGTAGGTAACAACTACTGTACCTAGGTATCAGTGATAACAACTGCATAACCACTGTAACTCAGCAATGGTATAGTTGGTCTTTATCTGTCACAAAATCATCTTCTATGAGACTTAATGGTTTAAATAATAGCCAAAGCTTTGTCATTTGGAGATTCTGCATATGAATGAATAGATAGCGGTAAACCAATTAAATTCATGAGAATCTTGTGTGCTGTCAAGGAAAAAGCTCCAGGCCTACTCAAAACTAACCTAAGTACCAGAAACACCACTGGCCCTCCAAGAAAAATTCAACTGATTAACTTAACTCCTACACTAGCTTTAGAGTCTTCTCTTTTTTCAATTTCCTCCAGAGTAGAAAAAAAGTGGGTTTTGAGAACAAGTTTTACCAAGAAAGTATTCGCCAGACCAGATCAGACAGAACATGCATATGGTTTCACTTATGCTAATACATGCAAGTGTTTGGACCAGCATCTTCAATATCTGCTTTGTATGTCCACTGCTTAGTGCTTTCCCTGGCCATTCTAGAAAAATCTAAGACTTCCCCCAGAATAAAAAACAAACCTTAACTGAATCACAAACATGTGGCACAGTACTGGTACCACAACAAGCAGCCAATAATGTTATTCCAAAATAACTCCTGCTATACAGTAGGCAATTTAAAACCATTTAATGACTGAAACCCACCACAGCCAACAGTGAAAACTATTTCACAACCATAGTTGCTTTAAAAAAAAAACATAACTTCTAACATACTGATCTGCACATACTTACTGGTTTCTGTTTGGAAATCTCGAAAGCCATCAAATATTGAACGGGCAGGTCTACGTCTTTTAGGAGCTTAAAAAAAAAGAAAAAGTATGTCAACAATCATTTTCCTCCCTCTAGCAAATCTTACACAGAAGCAAAATATAAGTCAATGATAAATGAAGTTTAAAGTTAGCTCTCTCTCATGGGCTCATCACGCACCTCAAAGTTTTCCTAGTTAACAGAAACACATTTGTTTTTACCTACAATGCATTTCTGTTCTTATCTGATCTCTCATCTAGATCCTGTGCCAAAAAGTTGGCTGGGTTGGCAACACGAAGGCTCTTCCACTAGATCCAAGTATCATTATCTGCAAGAAATCTTCAGAACAAATTAACTGCAGCTGAGTAGAGACAGTAGCCCAGGCAGTAATGTGCATAGAACCTAAAAGGCCTCTGCCACTTCCAACTAACGACTTTGACTTAAGTCCTGTTATACAGTACAACTGCTGTTTTTAGGGCCCAAACCAAAATTGTCTACCAAAACTTATTCCAACTGCTCTTCCGAATTTCTACTAATTGAAAAAAAAATAAATAGTACCTGCAAGCCTTAATTGTTACAAGGCTTGATCAATATTAAATACGTTAGAGCAAGAGAAATGCAACATAGATGCACTGGAAACTCATAATAAGAAAAATTTATTTAGTGTGAGAAAGAATGACCTATGCACAGCTCAGAAAGCAAGTACCTCCAAAACTTAAGAGATCTTTCTGGTTTTGCACTATATTGCATGCAGCATCTTTCATCTTACTCCACACTAACGGCAAAAATAATGAGTGCAATTTTTGCTTATTGCATTCTTCTCGAGTCCAGAGTATCAAGATAAATTAAAGTAAAACTGGAAGAAGGACATGCCTGTGTGAAATGCTTCTAACTCCTGCAACACCTCTAATGCCTGTAAGTAAAATCCCTTTCTCCTCTGAATGCTTCGCCACAAGCAAAACTCACTAGAGCCAACTTCAAAGCAACTTAAACTGCAGCTTGGAAAGTCAACTTCAGAAAAAGCAACATTTGCCTTCCCAGGCTGAGCTATGGTCCTGTGCTGATTAAGATTTTCACAGCAGTCCAGGCACATGTTTTGCAGATATCCACTGTGGGGCAAGATGGGTTTGGTGGATGGATAGGGTCATCTCCTGAACTGGAAAAGGCCCAAGCTAATGTGAACGTTCTTATGTGACGCTGTGAAACCCAGAAACCGGAATATCTCCCACTTGAGGCTAGAGCTGAAAGGAGCAACAGAAGTGGCCTTAGTGAGAATATTACCATTAGTTGATGAGAAAGTCCAGGAAACCATCACTGAGCCACAGACTGCCTTAGTACGGTACTCAAGGACAATGTGCCTGTGATCAATGTGTGACAAGCGGGTAAAGAAAGACCAAGTAAGAGAGTCAATAGATATTCCTGCACTTAAGTTCTTGAAATCACAGGATTCTGCAGACCTTTGTCAAAAACTGTTGAGCCACAAAGAAAGCAAGAGAAACAAGCTGGTGTGGTATCTTCAAAGAACCCTCAGCAGGGGATCTTACTCTAGAATCACCTCTAAGCTTGTTACTGGAGAAAGATCACTCATATTGGCAAAAAGATCAACAGAAGGCCAGTTCTGGGTTAAATCTGAATCTTCACATCATGCTCTTCTTTAGCACAGGAATTAAACAACAGAAAAAGCATGTTTCCTATAGGTATGAGGATGCTTAGAGATGAGCATGTGCATGCCTTTCTTTGATAAAAAGGGCAGTACTTGAAATCCAGATGATGTGGGGAAAGCTACACAGACAGCTAGAAACAGTCTGGTCTACATAAGGACAGAGCCTCATAAGGCTAGAGCAGTATCATAAACAGAGGAAGCCTTACAGGAAGCCTTAGATCTCCATATAGATGTGGAACTATACAAAAGGATAGCGAACCAGGCAATCCAGTCATACTGTAGAAGTTCTACTCCTGTGCTGCTGTAAAAGGACCACTACAGTCAAGGTCTGAAATTGAATACCTGAGACTTTGTGCATTAAGAGTATTAGATAAGAACTAGACAGTGTATTAGGTAAGTATTTAAAAGCACTTCTATTACCTCTTTAATTAGAGCAAAAGATAGCTCTAAAGCAAAAGTTAAGAACAAGCTTCATAAAACAAACATGAAAACTAGCTGCAAGATGTAGCCCGAAGAGCAAATAAAATTCCTAAAGGAGAAATGGAGAAAATTATGAGCTATCACATAGTTCAGGTCTTCTTTCCAACTCTCCCATTTCTCTGAGAAGCAAGCATTTGTCCTCTTTGGCTTACCAACTTTCACTTGTCAATCAAACCTCAAGCTTTTATCCTGCCACCTTGAACACTTTTACAGCAGTATCACACAGTTCTGAACCTCAAAAATGCTAACAACTCACTGGTATATATTTAGCATAGCTAACTGACTGTTGCCTCAGTGTTTCACAAAACAAGCATTAGCAAATCGGTACCACTGGGAACATAGCTTCTCTAATGCGTGAGGTTTTCAATAAGATGGGCATATTTCTAAATATGCAAATATGTTACATGGACATAGAGTTGAAGCAGGAAAAAATAAGAACAAAAATACATACAACGCTTTCTTCATTTTCAGAGTTCCACCTTTATTCTGTCACTTTGCTCATCTCAGGGTATTTAAAGAAAATGCAGAAATAGAGTAAGAACACAGGCTTACCTCCAAACAAGGGCTCAGGCTCCACTAAAATTTCCTGTTTTTGAGGAATTGGAGCTCGTACTTCATCCCTAACAAAGAGGAAACAAAAATTAGAGAAATGATAATGTTCCAAGCCTATGTAAACCACTCCCCATTGTGCTCCAAAGGCTCCTGCAACTTGAACCAGCTAAGGACACTGCTATACTGTTGCACAGAATCAGAGACTTTGGGTCAAAAGGATCCTCAAAAGACCATCTATTCCCACTCATGGCACTGAGGCAGGACTTAGTGCACTCTGAATTAAGATCTTGCATGGATAACCTTTTAAAGCCTTGAAAGAAAACGTTTACACAACAAAAATTCTGTTTCAGTACTGGAATGATAAAGATTGGGATCCAGTTATCTAACTTTATCTTTCCAATACTGAAAAAGAATTTTTACCCGTCATAACTTTCTTGAACTTCTCTGCTGTTAAATAATCCTCTGGCAACCCTCCTCCCCTGATTATTTACATAAAGGGAAAAAATATATATGTTTTTATCCTCCTTATTAAAAGCTTTCTCCTGTTGGAAGACTTCTTCCTTCCACTTCTCACTCACAGCCCTTTGTTTTCCACAGGAAAGAAAACAATGTCCTCTGAGAAAAAGTTAACTTTTTCCAAATCTTGTTTTCCTCTGGATTCTCCAATTTTCCAGTATGTTTTTCTGAAGGAGAGTAAACTATTCAGCTTCAGCTGAAGCCTTACCCTAAGAAGGAGAGGAAACTAACATACATACATATGTATGTGTGTGTATATATACATACATACATATATGCACACACACACAACCTGTATTTTACAGTTGAGATTCCCATTTTGTAGACTACTACCATATGGATCATAAACAAACAAGTAAGCTAGAATAACGATGGACATTTTTCCCTCCATGTTATTCTTTGCTTTCATAGCTGGGCTCCCTCACATAATCAACAGTTCAGCTATGTCTGCAGAGACTACTAGATAATCTGAAATCAGGGTTATAAGAAATAAAATGACAAAGGGCTATGAATCAGTATCACATACTCAGTGTGGTCACCTAGCCCATGGAGCTCAAAAAAATAGGAGATCATAGGCTCACCCAGGAAAATGCACTGTTAAATCCTGCCTATGGACTACTCCTAAAATGCCCTCTTCATTAAACTCTCCAAAGTTTAAAATATGTGGTTTGTGGCTCTTGGCCATGCAGGTGTCAGTTAACTCATTAAGTAACTCATAATGTCAGCAAGATGCACTAACCTTGCTATTAACCTCCACATCTTTGATTGCTGTTGTGAAGCTAGTTATTCTCCATTTTGCATTTGCATATTTATGTCTCTCTCTTCCTAGAAGTAACACTAAGCTGACCAGCACCTGGAGGGTGTCAAGTATAAAAAAAAGGATTCCAATAAAAACTTGAATATTAAGTCACTGATGTGCCAGAAGTTGTGTATAAGAACACTAATACCTACAGATACAGAGTTTTAACTTCATTACCTGCCAAAGCTTCAAGCAGGAAGGCAATTAACATCAATTTTAATGGTCAGTACTGAAACAGCTGTTTAAACTCATACATGTGCTTCAGAAGTACGAGTGGTAAGAATTTTCTTTAAAAGTTAGTTCTCTTTTCCTGAAATGGAAGGTTTTTATAAGTATGAAAGCATGGCTAAGTTTAATTTAGCACACTTAAGGAATGTGACTGATGCCAATCAGCTTCCACTCAAAATACTGTTTATCCCAAACAGATAATCAGCACTGAAAGATTCTCTTGCCAAGCTCATGTGGAACTCTGTCCTTCATTGGAACAGATATGCAAGATACTGATGCAGATTTGGTAGTTGCTTATTTCTCTATATTGGTTAACACGATCTAGTCCTTTAGTGCCAAATCTAGCTATATTTAAGAAAACACAAGAAAACCCTTACAAACAGGTCTGAGGTAACTATACTTTTAAGGACCAAGAGAATGGAATTCTTTCTAGCTAGCAAACTAACACAAGTCAACATTGCTAAGGCAATTTAAAAGTAAGAATCTCTTACTACCAGTCCCCACTTTAATGTCTTGATCTCTGCCAGCCAAAGCAGTATGTATAAGCTAGAGACTACTTCTGAAGTACATGTGAGAGAGACTTTTATTAAAAAAAAAAAGAAAAAAAATGAAGAAAGTAACACTCATAAAGAGATAAAAAGATTGACAGGACAGAAGACAATGACATGTTGCTTTTATAAAGCACTTAAAACAGCCAGATGCCAACCCTGAAGCATTACTATAACACAATCAACTAGCAGTGAAAAGAGTGAGGTGCAAGCTGCCCAGACTCCAACTCCTGTGCTTCAGTTATCAGAACAACTTATTTAATAAGAACAATATTGGAGCAATCAATTAAATAAGATCATCAAAGAAGGATGTATGTATTACAGTGAAATGACAGCAGGCTAGGAGAAGTGACCATTGCCATATTTGTTTTACCTTTCACAATTAAACTCCTTACACAGACTACTCATTTATACACACATTCATCGGGTACGTACTCTGTATGCGGTCGAACAGCAGACACTCCTGCAGAACTGGTGCTAGGCTCCTCTGCTATGCCTCCACCATCCAGAAACATAGTGACAGCCATCTCCAGATTGTTGTTGCATGCTTCAAGCATATGTTTTCCCACGCTTTCACTGGCACCTGCGATGCCAAAGAAAAATTAAAGCATTCTTCAGAAAGCATTCTGATTTGAAGTGCTGGGAACAGTTGATCAGCAAGCTTCAACTCTCAAAGCATTCTAGTACTTAGAAAGAACAGCTCACCAGCTGTCACTAAAATACAACAATGAAATCAGACAAACACATATCTGACAAGATACTAGTTTCCATAAGCAGAAAATTTAGTGGAAGCCATCTGAGGCAGTTTAGCGTGGTTTTTCTTTCTCCTTATTGGAGTTCAGATCTTTTTCTGATATAAATTTCCAAACTCTTAATAGGCACTCCAAACTTGACTTCTGTTGTGGAATACAAAAACCCAAAATCTCAACTAACAGAGAGAACACTACATCAGTAGCTAAAGCTTCTCATCTAGATATAATAGATACTTAAAGATAGAAGAAAAGGCTTCCTGTTTTATTGACTGCACCCCTGCATCTAAAGGGCAAAAGCAAATCACCAGAAGCTCAGTTTGGAAAGTGCAAGTATAAGAAAGAGGGCGAAAAAAAGGCCAATATGCAGAAAACAGAAAATACCATCTGTCTATACAGTTACTTGTATAATGACTAACATTATTAAAACAGCTCCTAAGCCCAACTGAATCCAGTCTTTTTCTTGGTGCTCAAGATGAAACACTTGTTCCTACTGTCACTTCACACTCAGAGGGTCAGCCTCTCTCCCTAAGACCTCAAAATCACAACTAACAAAGGCATCCTCACCTGTGGAATCTCCTGCCACCTATTCCCTTAGCAGGCTGCTTACTCCAGCATGTCTGGAGATGGCCGGCTGCCAAACAGCTTATGTGAAGCCTGGCAGAGCAAAACAGCAGCAAAATGCAACTGAAACAGTTTGGGAGTAGTTTTGGATATGCACTAATTCTTACTAGTTTAAGGCTCCCTGAAAGTCACTATAGAAACCTTACTTCCTAGTATGAGAAGCAAAATCAACATCTGTTTGGGCAAAATGCATTTCATTTTCTTTCATTAGATGTTTCTGAGATCTTCTAAAAAAGAGTCGAGAAGCTCTAGCTTGAAGAATCTAGTAAGAGATAATACACTTTGAAACTGTGCAGATAAATCAATTCTCAATGACCTACTCCATTACTTTAAATCATAAAGACAAACAGAGTGTTTGAAGGAACTAGTTTTCATAAAACAGTTTGCCAGGAAAAGTGTGATTTGATGACAATCATCTGTATTTTAAGACCTTAATCAAGATGAAAAAAATGTGCAAAAGAAAAACTAATGACATCTAAAAAAAAAAAAAGTGACAGTATTAAGTCTCACATCTTCAAATTGTTATTTGGTATTTTAAGGAGCTCATTTCAATATTAGCTTAACTGAAGCAATTAAATAATATCTTTATAGTTTGGAATAGACACATCACCCTACAATTTCATAGTCATGTGAAGTCGCTAATTTGCAAGAACTAGAGGAAAAATGATATAAGCTCTCTATTATCTAAAGATTTACCAATATTCAAAGTGTTTGTACAAATTCTTCATCACTCCTAAATAAACTGAAGTTTTGAAACTTAACAAATACTAAATATTTTCCGCTTGCCAAGACAAGCACCAAAAACATTAATATGAGAGCAAAAAGATCACACAATTTCATTGATAAAGATATACAGGAGCTAGATTTTTATAGCTTTTCTTGGTAAGAACAACAAAGAAAAATTTTTTCTGCTATCTGGAGAAATGTATTCAAGGATTATAGCTCCTCACTCCTTCTTATTAGATTCTCTAGAATCAAATTGTCAAATCATGTTTATTTAGTCTCCTCCCTAAAAACATTAGAAACTTTGTACACTAACAAGTCAAAGTTAAAAGCTGGTAATACAAACCATTGAGGGTGCGCACTTCTTAGTACCAGTATTGACAAGGCAAGCTCTGGAAGAGACTTGCAGATATAACCTTAAATTCTACTAAAACTGAAAAACAGAACTTCCAAATTCTATTTTAACAGTAGATGTATAAAGTCCAACAGGTTTTTATTTTCTTTTTGAAAGTGTAAGATGAGTACTCTTATGTTTAACAAACCATCTGCATAAACAGAAAAAACCGTTAGGACATACAAACTGGTGTCACCCCAACTTGCCTGATTAGCTTTTAGCAAATATCTTAAGTGAACAAACAAACAAACAACAGCAACTCAACAAAAAGAAAAGAGAGCACAGGCATGTACTATAAGGAAATATATTTGCTGTAGCTTTTTTTTTTTTTTTTTTTTTAAGGGTTTAAATGACTTTGGTAAGGACAAGTGAGTGATCAATAATTTCCCAGTATACCCTACCAGTACATTCACAGAGTACCAGTTAACATCCTCAACGTTCCTGTTCAAGATCTGAGTGCACGAAAGTCTGAGTAAAGGGACATAACCTGAAATTAACTAGTTAAAGCCACTGAATTAAAAATATTTTTCATTTATTTCAACTCAAAAACAAAGATGTTCTCACAAACATTTTATTAAATACTCCTTCAGTATTTGATATACGGTATCTCACAAGCAAGGGGGAAATTATAATGAAACAGACTGCATGCAAAGTGGGTCAAGTGCACAAAGTACACAAGCTAAAGTAGGAATTATCATTCACTGTAAACTGAACTTGTAACAGCAATAGCAGGTCATTCCCAAACTGAAATTCTCAGTAAGCTGACCACGCTTTAAGAGATTTTTTTTAAACGTAAACTTAGCAGTAAGGTCTAGTCTCCATCTCTATAGTGTATTTTGTTTTCACTATATTAATAAGAGAATCAGTATATCAAGACTGACTGACTGACTGAGAGGGTATTTCTAATTTATTACCTAGAAGATCAGGAGTGTAGAAAAGAACTGAAAGGAGTCTCTATGCTCTTGTTTTCAAAAGTGAAGGGAAAACCCACTGTATGCAAAAGCACAGGCCAGAGGGAGCACGGAAACTCCACCATAGCTGGTGCAGCCGCCAGCCCGCCCAGCAGACCCCCGAAGCACCGCGCTCTCGATGCCTGCCTCAGCCGCACGGCGCCGTCGGCACAGCCACCGGCACGGGCCAGGCCCCCCAAGGGCCCCACTGACAGGCCCGAGTGCCGCCGGCCTCCTCCCTCCTCCACACTGGGGCAGCCGACTCCGGCCCCGCCGGCGCTCCAAGCCTCCCCGGGATAGAGAGAATAACGTCCCCTGAGGCAGCCCGCCAGCACCGCTCCGCCTCGTCCCGCGTGAGGAGCGTGGAGTCGGGGGAAGCACCTCCCGCCGCGCGCCTCTGCTCCCGCCCCACTGCAGCGGGCCGGGCCTCCGGCCTCCCGCCTCCGGCCCGCCAGGGCTGCCGCCTCTACCCGGCGGCGAGGACGCTGCAACGAAGACGAGTAGGAGCCGCCCGTTAAACAAGGAGCGGGCCCGGCCTTCGACGGCCTCGCCGGACCCCGGCTTCCGTGTGCCTCACCCGTGATGGCGGTGAACTGCTGGATTAACCCTTTCAGCGCCGAGGAGCCCGCAGAGCCCCCGTGCGCCGCCATCTTGTCGCCGCCGCACAACAACACGCACGCCGCCTGCCCGCGCGCTCTGCGCAGGCGCGGCGCCCGCTCGCCCGCGCCCCCTTCCTCTCCCCGCCGCCGGGGAGGTGCCTTCAACGGCGCTGTCAAGCTTTATTGGGAGCCGCCGCAGGGACACTGCGCGCCGGGAAGGAAGAGAAAAACGGAGGGGTGGCGTTGCCGTGGCGACGCGGCCCGCTCTCCGGCGCGGTCTCGCCCTCGCTCTTGCCCTGCCGCTGTGGTGACGCAGCTGCAGCTCTTACTGGCTCCGCACAGCTCGCCCCCCCATCACAGTGAAAAATGCAGAACAATGTATTTTCTAGAGCGGGGTGTGTGTGTGCGTGTGTGTAAAGCATCCAAGTACCTTTACAGCCAAGGTACACACAAGTCTTATAGCACTTTTTTTTTTTTAATGGTAAGAGATTATTCTTACACTAAGAGGACAAAATTCAGTAAGTTGGAAAAATACAAGTAATCCTCAAACCTGTCAACCTCCACAAATAAATGACTAACAGAATATGGCCAGGTACTATTTAAACATTTGAAATAGCATTCTGTAATTTTTATATTCATTTTTGATGGAACCATAGCTGCAGACTGGCTCATTTGCTATTGATCACCAGGAACTAAGCTTGTGAAAGGGTATGACTTAAAAAATAAACAAACAAACAAACCCTCCATTCAACTACTAATTGGTATTGGTTCAGTGCCTTTTGCAAGCTTTATATGGAAGAGCCACATAACCCACACATTATAAAGGGAAAAAAAGTACAAAATGGCTTGTGGAGGAAAAAAGTTAAACTGCTCTTAAATAAGGCAATGCAAATGTCAGGACATGGTTTTACATGCAGCTGAGGTAGCTGCACGTGGCTCCTTTTAAGCAGAAAAGAGGAAGACATGCTTCTCCCTCAACCCTTCCCCTCTTTCTCCCCTCTACCCTCAATACTCCTCATAACCCTTAAACAAGTTGAATTACTGGCACAGGTGCTGAGAGCTATGGGGAGCTTACTGCATCTTGTCAAAACGTGCTCTCAGCTGGACTGTGTAATTCAGCAGAATTAATAAACTCACAACACTTCATTTTTAAAACAAAATTCCTCCTTCCTTATGACTGAGTATACAGTACTGTGACAACAGAACTACCCCAAAAGCAATGACAGCAACAGAAAAGTTTAACTCCAATGAAGACTGAGACTCTAAGGCTGTGTGCGTATGTGTGTGTGTACACACACACAAAATCTCCATATATTTATATCCCTATACACATACACATTTTTTCTCATTTCCAGCTTAATTCCTTTCACCTCTTCTGCATTCATTTGGATATTTATTCATATGATCACACGTGCTCCCCTTTTCTCTTGCTCTGTCATTGAGTATGTATCAAACACCAGGACCTGGCTCTAAAAGCAATTCCAGAGTCAGCTGTAGTAGAGTAAAATGATGGCAAGATCTGAGGAAAATACAGTAATTAACTAGAATGTCACAAGTTGTAATACGTTTAAGATTATTTCTTACATATGAATGGACAGCAGCTCAAAATACCAGAGATTCAGACTCTTTCAATACTAGTGGCTGATATAAACACTATTGATATAGCAGTTAAGAAGGCAGAAATCCCAAACCCTTATACAGGTACAGAAATACTGTCAGAACCATAGAAGTCAAGCTTGTCAATCCACCAAGACAGTTCTATTGGCAATAAGTGCAGGGTAATGGTAGCAGCTGGCTGCAAGAATGACTGGTGTGGGAAGAGACTGGAAACTGCCCACATCATTCAAAACCCTTTCCAACTGGCTTTGAGACACTGGACAACACATTGAGCCAAAACTTAAAGCAGAGGAGCCTACCATGCCTCTGCCCAAATGTATTAAATAAAGAGGAGCAGCCTCTAGGAGAGGAGGTACCTGAGGAGATGCTTTGGAGCATGTCCTCCATGTGGAGGACACATTAAGCAGATCTCCAGAGACTCGCTCTTGGAAGGAGGCATTCCATGCCAGAGTAGGGGCATCCCTGAAGGGCCACAGCCCACAGGCAAGCCATGCTGGGGGAGGAACACCTGTGAGGGACTGCAGCTCACCAGTGCACCACACAGCAACAGCGAGACTGAGAAAGCTGAAGAAGCAAGTGTTGGAAAACTCGCTAAGAAGCAAAGAGTAACACATAGAAACCAATGCACATGTGACCCAACCTCCTGGGCCACTTGTTACTTCACCTAAGGACTGGAATTCTCAGCAAAAAATAGGAGAGGTTGAAACCAGGAAGGGGTAAGGAAAGGTGTTTGACTGACACTGGGCCTGGGGAAGGGGGAGGAAAGGTTTCCCAAAGCGTTTAATTGTTTACAATTTTTCCCTGAAAACTCAAAATCAGTGATCAAAAGTTTGTGTTAATTGACACTAAACTGAGTAACAGTACAGATTTTTGTCCACAACTATAAAAAACTAAATATCTGCACAAGTTGAAAATGAACATGACTTAAGAAACTGATTGTAAACTGGAACAGAATAAAATGGCTCAAGAACAAACCTCTCCACACCCATGTTTTGAAAACAGAGAATTTACTTATTATGCTTATCATGACTGGAAGAGCCAAGTATCACTAGCATGAAAACAGTCAGTACCTCTGCCTTAAAGAGACACTTTAATCAATGGATGATTATATTTGACTGGCTGGATGAGCAGAATAGAAAACAAACCAAAGAAACTTAAGGACTGCACAGAAACAGATCTATATTGAACAAAGGCTTCCAGCACAATGGTTGAGGCAGCAACAAGAGAAGAAAAGTCAATGATTTACAACTGGTCACCTGTTGTAACTTTCCTCAAAAAGTATCTTGGAATAGGCCACTTAGGAGAAACCCACCATTCCTGAACTGTAATAAACCAGTAAAAACAAACAACGAGAAAGACCATGTGCTTTCTGGCTTAGTGGGCTGTTCATGCTTTCAAGAGATTTCTTTCTTTCTTTCTTTCTTTTTCTTTTCTTTTTTTTTTTTTTTTTTTTTTTTTTTTTAAGTTTTTTTTTTTTTTTTTTTTTTTTTTTTTTTCCAGAATTGAGTTAAAAATCTATAGATCTTCAATGAGGTCCGAATAAGCATACACTTAAAAACATTCGCTAACATTAGCCAACACAAACAT
>NW_028186482.1:206593-233205 GCF_003343005.1 Rhea americana
AAAGGAGGAACCATAGCTAAAGTAAAGCTGAGAATTAAATAAATCCTTAATTGTACTTGTTAATTCACTACCAATAACTCAAGTTTTCAGCTGTTTTTCCCCTTTTGGCTTTTTTAAAAGCATATAATAATAAAAAAAAATTAAACTCAAACCAGGTTGAGAAGGAAATATTACCTATATTTACTGCTATCTAGTTTATCATATAACAATAAGAACATTAGCAATAAGAAAACAAGAGTATGTTTTTCCTATCTACATCAAAAATCAGATTTGCAGAAGCGACCTCTGTGAACTGAGGCAAATACAAGCTCGCAACCACTTATATTAGTCATCCATGAAAGATCCTTCTTTGGCAGCGGGGGATGCGCTAGTTTTCTGTCTTTGTCTAAAAGAAGGATAATAGTGTATTACAGTGAGAGGAAGAGAGTAGCTCTGCAAGGCCAGTTGTCCAGTAATACTCACTAACTGCCAGGCAAACAATGTCATTCAAACAACTTAAATTCTAGAAGTTTGCTTCAGTTCAACAAAATTGTGGTTGTGCTGAGTGAAGCCTCAGCCTTGTAGTTGGCAGACAGCTGGAGATATACTAGATTTTTTTTGCTTCCTCCAGTGGATGTGCATCGTTCCCATAAAAGGCTCTAAATTCTCATTCTAAGACAAGACTATAAGTTATTTTGGTTTTTAAACAGCATTTACATTCAAAACTATGTAAATAAAGTGCTAGAAAATAAACTGCAATCAAGAAAAGACCAATTAAAATTGTTAAGGTCTAGGGGCATAAGTTACTAAAACTTCTCAGAGTGCACAATACAGTTCTGGTTGCACTTGTGGCCCAAAGTGATCCCCCTCAAAACCATCAACTTTAGAATTTTACAGGAAGTTCTGCCTAACACAAGAAAAAGCATTATGATAGCTTTAATCCTCATTCATTTCACCATGCCTCCATAGTTCTGTTGACCTACTCTGCAACTGATCTTTTAAACATCTGAAGAATTGTCTTTTGCTTATTTTTTGGCAATGAACAAATATCATTTGAGTCACTGGTATTAACAACACAATTCAGAACTTTTCCTCCTTTGATGCTGGGTGATTTCATTCGGACTCTGGTAGGAGACTGCCAGTTTTCATTGCAAGAACCTTTCCAAATCTTGCGGTGATTTGTTTGAGCCTGGATTTTTGGTAGCTTTGAGTCCTTTGCCATTTTAAAACTTCCCTTTCTAGTAGGGGGCTCTTTCACAGACTGAGGAGGTTTGGTGCGAAGAAGGTACTCATCTGGAGAGCCCTTTTGTCTATTAAGTGTCCTTTCTTCCTTGTTGATCTGTCTTTGTAGCTGCAGAGCCAAAAGCCTATCCTGCTCCTCTTGCACACGCCTTTCATACAGCTCCTGCTCAAAAGCTTTCTGCATTTGCACACTGAAAGAGTTTATCTGCTCCCCTTGGTCCTCTGAAGTTTCTGGAAAAATTCTTCTCCTCTTATCAAGCAAGCCCAAGTCAACCACTGCTTCAGCTGGTGGTTCCCCCAACTTTCTTTTTGGGGTCTCCTTAGGGTTCTCTACTTTATCTTGTTTCTCTTCATCTGGTTTTCTGGCCACCTTCATGAGACCACAAATTACACTTCTGCTATCAGACACCATGGAATTGTTTGCTGGCTGAATGTAAGTCGTAGTTTCAGCCGAGTTTTCAAGGTTTATGCTTTCTACATGCATTAAACTGCCACTGTCCAACTCAATTTCGTCTGCTTCTTCTTTGTATCTACGAAGTACTGTTATAGACCCTTCCCCTTTTGTGATCTCACAAAGTGCATTTGGAACTTCATCTCCTGCATAGTTTGGTCCTTGTGCTTTTTCGTGCTTGACAGTGGCAAATTCCACTGGAGCTGAGGCACTTAAATAGTTCATGCATGACTCTAGAAAAGAATCATTAGCACTGCAATCTTTAATCACGCTGGTCAGCTGTGGAGACAGTGTTGGCATTTCCTCTTGCTCATCTTGCCACACAGAATTGCCACTTTCATTGCTATTGCTCTCCTGAAGAAAAGAGACACCCCAATAAAATGAATTTACCAAAACCCAGTAGGTACAAGTAAAATGCAAATTTCATTTCTTTTAAGTGCATTGCTCATGACTATTGTGGGATATTAACTTGGATCTTTTCCTTATCAATACACAAATGTTAAATAAATATTTAAAACAATCACAGAAAAAAGCAACTGCAGCATTATCCCCTCCTGTCAGTGTCTCATATCAACCATATTAACATGCTTGTTTTCTTAAAGAAAGCAACAGGAGAGATCAAGGCATATACAGACAGACAGATGGAATGGTGAACAACAGTCACAGGGCAACCTCCTCCAATGAGCTCCAGAATCATTTTAGGTTTATATGCTATTAGTTGCAGGCCAGAGCTTGCAAAAGAGGTTTATGTAAATAGTAACTGTGCCCTTCCAAAACCAGAGGGGTAAGCAATACTGAAACTATTAAAAAGCTGCACAACTAGAGGAAAAACTCTAATTAAAATCGTCTGTGAACCTGTGATAACCCATGAATTGAGAAAACCCAGACATCCAGAGGCAGACAAATACTGTACAAGATACAGACTGAAAACTTCAAAGTCCTTCTCAACTATGAAGTGTAGTTACCCAGAACCTCTGCTTAGCTATATGAGCTAACTATCTAAGTAACCTGTAGGTGTGTGGCTGCTGACTGTCATGCACAATTTCTTCCCTTTTCATTTCTGGAAACCATGAATACTGAAGATAGTTCAAAAAGGGAAAGATACTGCTCAGTGATGTGTATTACTGTAAGGAAAGCAAGAAAAATAAAAAACACACAACAATAATTACTAACACTGAAGTTTATAAAAAATGGTTTTAGTTACCACAGAGCAAGAGTCAGTCCTGCCTCCTTCTGTTGTTCTACAGCATGATGTCGATCCCAACATAGGGTGAGACTTTGAAGACAGGTACCTTAAAAGGGGAGGAGGGGAGGGGAGAAAGAAGTATGCCTATTAAAACTTATTTTTCTTGAAGTGCAAGTCCCCTTCATTAAGTAAGATCTTCAGGTTCATGCTGATATACAAAAACAGCAGGAGCAAGTCAAATATTTCCCTTGTTCTACATATTTTCCTATGAGATGTTTTAACATTCAACAATTTATATTTGCCCCAGATTATCCAGGGAAGAAGCAGGACTGCAAGATTCCAAGGAACCAAATGGAACAGAGATGCAGTATACCAGGAAACAGTTCAAAAATTATAGAGCAGAAACTTGGATCACTTACTTCTGAATGTCTCCGAAGCTGTTTGAGTTGTTCTTGATCTTGCACAAATTAACCGGAGATGTTTCAGATGAGAAGCTGCCTGCTGGTGAAGGACTGCTGAGCCCATTTCCTCTGCTGTCTTCATTCTTCAAAAGTAAAAATAATTTTATATAAAAAGAAAGTAAAATAAAAAGAAAAATGGAAAGCTTCTGACACAGAATTGGTTACTGTTGTCCAAGGAACTAACAAAACTGGAAGTAATGGATAGTTATAGAGTAAGAAGTATTACATGCTGCATACACTTTCCTGTATCTGGCATTAAGGGGCAAGAGATTGCTTGAATAGTTTATCTTCAGGTTTTATCATTACAACTGCTATCATGTAGGGAAAAAAAAAAAAACCCTGCAAGTTAAACCTTCTCAAATGTAACCGCATTTTCCTTTTCTCAGTACAAGTAATAGACATTGTTATTTTTCCAAATAAGTATTTCTAAAACTAAGGGGAAAAGGAGAAAACAATGTTTAAAACATTTTCACCCTGGAAACTTCTAGCAGGCAAGTACATATTAAAATATGTTGACATGTTTAGGGTAGTCCCTCTTCTAACTAGTTCTTCAAAAAAAGAATGGTCAATCAAGGATTTAGAGTACTGAGGGCTGACAACAGCAGCTTCTAGCCACAATTCAAGTAAATTTAAAATACTCAAAAAATTTGACTTTTGCTCTGAAAAGTCTAATCTGCTTGCACCAAATGAACATTTTCTGATGTTATCCTTGATCGTAACTCACCAGACTGTTACTCAGTTGCCATGCCAACTCTTCATCTTGCTTTAGCTGTTTCTCCAACTCCTTCCGCCTTTCATCTGCTAATCTGTGTTCCTCCTCTTCTTCTGCTAGTAGTCTTTGAATGTATTCCTCACTTGCTTTGTTCTCCTCTTGTTCATGTGCTCGCCTTTCTGCCTCCACCTGATTTTTTTTTAAAAAAGATATCTGGTTACTGATGTAGGACCACACTTCACAGCAGGACCGCCTATGGGACACTAATTAAATGTGAAAGATCCACTATCCAAAGATACTCCATACACTTTGAGACCAATATTTAATTACATAACATACCAAAGATGTACCCTCTGCACAGTATCAATTTCATTCCTCAGTCTGGTAAGTGACCTACCTTTTGTTTTTCTTGTAAGACTACACTGTTAACCTTTCTAATAAAGAAGAAATGCATTTTCAAAAGGTGAGTAAATGAACGTTACTAACAACAATTAGAGAACCACAAATACATGGATCTACACAGAAACTCAAATTAAGATTAAGGCTGGAAGAGAACTAGACCGCAGCGGTTGCTCAGCCTGTTTATATATTCATAATTCCAAATACTAACACAGGAGTTTGGAAGATGGTACAGGTCTCTTTCGTGCTCTTATATTTTCTTTGAACATGCAAAATCCAAAGCAGCAGGGCAAGAACCTGCCTGTTTTCTTTCAGTCAGATATCCACTCAAGAAATCACTTAAGTTACTCCAAAACACACAGTAAAGTACTCAAAGACTGAATAAAGCTTTCTTGAACTGGATAGTGAATCTGGAAGCTTTTAGAGAAGAGCATCAACAGTTGCAACACTTCACAAGCTTTATTATGTTTGACTTTGTTTAAAATTGTATGTGTATCATGTCTGCATCTACACCTTATTAACAGCACTTCATATCCCTCATATTTCACTGCTTTTCCAGCACCCTCTCCACTATCCATTAATGAACAATAGTTCACAAGCTATCTCATCCCATAACCACCATAAAAGAGAATCCAGTGATCATCTACTTCACATATTCCCCTTGCTCTTGTAACAACAAAGATCATCGCTTTTACGTAAAAGGAACATTCTGATGCCATTTCCAACAAAAATTCTTACTAACGCCATGTCCAAATTGGATGAAGAAGGATCCATAAGTAAACATTCAGTCTATTTTTTTTAATATTTTCTGACTTTCAAACAAATACAGATAACACAGAGTCAGCAAATAAGAAAACACAATATGATCATTATGATCATTACTAAAGTTCATGTAATTGTAGTCAGTTACTTAGGGAAATCATGAAGGTAAGTAAAACAAAGCCCAAACAGTTCCAAATTTTAGTGTCTGCTAGTCTGAAACACTTATGTGCATACAAGGACATTTTGGCATGTTTCGGCAGGTAACGGGTGATACTGTAATCCTGCAAGATTCTAGACAATTTTGGGAAATGAGAGATTTTGTCCAATAGTTGCCTGGGTATTCCTGCTATGTTGGTATCTCTGTACATTTCCCAGTCTGTGAAGTACACCTAGCTGGCAGTGGTAAAAAGACACAACATGTTACTTCTATCATGAATACTGGAACAACTGAGAGGGTAATGTAGGAGGTGCAGTTCAGCTGGCATAATAAAACTATAGAAATATTGCCTTATCTCAAACACAAGGAAGTTTCTCCTCTGTAACAGCTGGGGGCTGGGAAGGTGCTCAGTGGAAGTATTATGTGCATTTATCTCATTCTTATAGTCTTCCCTGGACAACTATTTTTGGCTACTGTTAGAGAAAAGACACTGAACTACAGAGGCTGTGGTCTGATCCAGTACAGCCATCTGTATTTTTTTTAATAAAAGAATAAAGGCTCAGTTGAAATGAAATCATTCTAGTTATCTGACCTCAATTTCTGCACAACATGCTTGAGTGAAAAAGTTAGCAGATAGAAGTCAAAGTCTCTGGATGAAGAGCAGGAGGCCTTAAAAAAGTTCATCCTTCAACCTAGACTTAAAGTCATAGACAGGAAGGCTGCAGTTTGATGAACACTAAGTTAGCACAAGCTGAAACTACTGTCAGAAAACACAGCCTTCTGTGTCAGCACAAATAACTAAATAAATAGCAAGGTCTGCTTATTTCAGCTTACGTCAACTGTGTGTCTGAACTTCAGACTAACTGTCATCTTCTACTGTTAACAACCATTTGCTCCACTTAAAAACATGCACCCTCGTTCTTTCTTCTTTCCTTCCAAAATAGTATTCACATGTCACAGATGAGATACCAATAGCAGAACACTTTAGACAGTATCCAAAGTAGATGAGGAACCCCCTTCCGTGACAGGCTTGTTTCTGGCCATTAAGTTTAATGTCTGTGTGCTTAATTAAAGATCATTGTGATATCAAGTTCTTTTCTCTATTCAGGATTTTGCATGCTTTGAGCATACATCCTTCTTAGAGTCTCTTCAGTAAAGGATAAAATTTAATTCACACCTAGGGAATCACCACTGTGTTCTTGTAGCAGCAGTGCCCCTCTAAATATCTTTCCATTTAAGCATCTCTAATATGATTACAACAGTTTATGAAGAGTAAACAGTGAAGCACGGGACTGATCTATTTCCTTAATCTGTTTCATCATACTATGATGTATATAGCTTCCCTAAAGAATTTAATGGGAGACAAATGAACCATCAGGAAAAGAGCTTTTTTCAGTTGCCACAGCCACTAGAAAACATAAAACACTATCAACAACAGAAAAGAAAGAAAAAAAAAGTACTGTACAGCTAGTGAAGTCATCCTGCACTTCTCAAATCAAAATAACTAGACACAAAAAACCTACACTTTCAAAAAACATTCTTTTAGACTTACCTTGCTAATCTCTGCTTCATATTCCTGTCTCAGTTCCCCAGGCTTGCTCAGCTGATGTTGTGGTCGAGCCACACAGACTAATTCAAGAAGGAAAAAAAAATTAATATGTGCATATGTGTTATACCTATCTAGGTAGAATACTACAATCTACCGAAGGGACAAATTAGCCCTTCAAAATAGTCAGGAATTATAGTCCTAAGTCACTTTAATGCAACAGACCTGAAGACCACCAAAACCAATCTGGTCATGCATTTCGTTCTTACCTTACTGCAGAAATTAAGTCTACCACATCCACTGTTCTCTGATTTGTGTTAAACAATCATTGTTAATGCTGCTGTTGAGCATATTAGGAAGAATGGGGAGAGGTGGAGAGAAAGAAAGTGTTGTCTCTCCAAAATTAGCCTCTCCTCAATATTAACTGTCAAAGATGTTAAAAACAATTTACAAGACTAAAGAAAAAAAAAAAAAAAAACACCTCCTGCAAGCTGTTGATTAGATTTCCTTCCTATTGTCTCACATCTCAATTTTAGGCATTTGGAAATTCCTGTATAGACTGAAGCCCTGGAATTTCTAATCAGCTATCAGATATGAAGTATCTAAGGCTTTAAACATTTTTCACCACTTCAATTACAAGTTAGTGATGAAAAAAATAAATAAAACTCTTGAACTTAATTTACAGATTTTACAGCTCTAGTTGTATTAGTAATGAACTACTATCTTTACAAAGACAGCGAGCCATACACCAAAAGTTTGGGGTGGGGGGAAGTTCACTTAAGAAAAGAGCAGACAATATTAGCTACCTCTCCATAACAGAAAAAAAAAAGGTCTGGCCATTTCTCTGCTTTGTAAGTCCATTTCAAATGGGAGCTCTGACACTTTCTAACATTTTCTAACAATAACATAATAATTTCTTATTTCACAACATCCAAAGTCCACTAATTACTTTAGTAATGCACAGACATACTGAAACAAGTGACATTTTATTTACTTTCATCTTCCAAATCCTGTCCATTAATTCTGCGCTCACACTCTTTTGGGTACTTCTTCTGAATCCTTTCCCAGAATTCCCAGTTGATCAGAGTATTTCTGCGGGTGTTATACCGTGCCCAAGAGGAGACTCGACGACGACAAAAAGGGCAACAAAGACTGGCCTTTTCAACTGTCAGTTGGAAACAAGAATTACAGAGGGTATGATTGCATGGCAGCGTCACAGGCTCCACAAAGATCTCCATGCAAATTTGGCAGAGACAGTCAGCTAAGGAAAGAGGAGCCTCTGATTTCTTCGACATGTTGACTCAAAGTAGAAGAACAAGGCTAATACAATGACAGTACCTGAAATTAAAAAGAAATATGTATTTTACGTCCTGTCATAAATACAATAAAAATGCTCCATTTTATAGCTACCTTATAAAAACATCACTATATTTGAGAAGTCTGCTTAAATGTTTAATTTTGTTTACAGTTCCAGAAATCATGTTTTACTCTGCAAGCCCAGAAGTCCTTCCAGAACTCACTGAAAAACTACATCACTGTTTCCTACGGTGCGTTCCTGTGACTTGCAAGAGGTATTTCTAGTGGATAGCAACAAGATAAAGAAGGGCAGAAGGCATAAATTCATCCAGTATTTATTTTCTAGTAGTTATAACCTATGTTCAAGTTTGGCAAATATTCTCAGTTACTGATGTAAGCCTTCCATTTAGCCAGTTATTCAGTAAATACAGCCACTACTAATACAGACAATTTTATCATTTTCTGAAGGTGAAATACAACATTGTCCTATGGATCAACAGAAGTTCTTCAGAAAGACAGTCCACTCCTCATTCATTTGCTTGATTAAACTGGAACTAAAGAATCAAAATATTTTTTGATCTTGTTAATATAACCAAAGAGCTAGCCAATACATTCAATACTTGACAGTCTTCCCCTATGACTTGTACAACTCAAAGTGATGAGGATCTAACTTCTCTATCACCAACTCTCCTCACAGGACTTTTCATTCAGCCCAGAAATACTGTGAAACACAAAATACAAACACAGACCCCAATATAGCAAAAAGGACAAAAAATATTTTCTATCTTAAAGAAACCACAAAGTTCTTTAAAAAATGCCAAAATATAACTGCCTATTCTAAGAGAAAGGCTGTAATTTGAGTTCACTATTGCCTAGATAATCCACAGAGGAACTCAGCAATGAGACAAATTACACAAAGTCAAAATTTATTGGTTCTGCTACTCCTTTGCTAATAAAACATTCTGTTTAGAGAAAGTGTTAGACAACATCAAAATACCCAGTTTTACACATAGTTTAGCAAAAGGGCATAATTCCTAGACTAAACAATTTCAATTTCTATATATACACATAGAAAAGAACTCTCTAGACAGGCTAGATGTAAATGTGCAAGAGAGAGAAGGAAAACAAAGGTGTGGAGATGATTATATGATGAGGGAGTCTCATCTGATCCATAATTCCAGGAGCCAGTACATAAAAGGATGCAGCTTTACCCTCTAAGGAAGTGTCTGTGTGAAATCAAAGAAAACAGGTTAACTCAGGACTCAATACACAGAATACAAATGCAAACTGAGAACAGAACATGGTCAAAACCCCCAAACAGAATGATTAGTATAGTAAATACAGTATTAGCATAGTAATATAATACAATAAAGAACAGCTCAGAAGATAAGCATTTTAATGAATAGCAGAAAACAGAAAGAAGGCATTTAGAAGAGGAACTTTATAAGTGAAAGCTTAAGGGCAACAAAATGGTGAAATAAAGAGAGCAGAAAGGGAGGAAAAATACGATTAAAGCAGGGAGCTTGCAGCACAAGCCACTGCGGCAGTACAGTCAAAAAAACAATGCCAGCACAGCTGTCGCAGAAACAACCAAATCTAGTACTTTATATTCGACAGAGCAAAAGAGCAGATAAAACCCGGAATAACTGCTGCGCAAGCAGGCTGATCCAGGTCAGCCATTCTTTTGCAGAACAGGGAAGCAATCAGAGACATCACAGGCGGCTCCTAAGAAACGGTTTCCAGAGGCTTTGGAAAAGCCGCCCCCAACTCCTCGGCTGGAAATACGTTTCACGCTGAAAGAAGACGGGCAGTTTTGCAGACAGCGGCGCCTGCCCGGCCCCTCCGAGGCCGCTGCCGTCGCGGGCGCTGCGCGGATAAATACGGCGGTACCTGTGGAGTCTTCTCCTTCTCCACGGATCTCGCCCAGCAGGAAGAGGCAGAGCTGAAGCATAAACCCCGGCAGGCTGCGGCTTTGCGGCCCGGAAGAAAGCCAAGACACAGCGCGGAGCGGGCCTGAGAAGCAGCCTCCCGCCGCAACGGGCTTAGCGGCACCGTTGGTAGGGCCAGCGCGGTAGCCAAGGGCTCGGAACCCAGCGCCTGCTCAGCAGCCACCTCAGGCCCGCGTCTGCCAGCCGCAGAGGCGTGGAGAGCAGGTAGGCCCCAAGCCTGCAGTAACGGCCGCCGCCATCCCCGCGGTGCAGCCCGCCAAACGGCGGCCACGCCTCCGCCAGCGGGGCAGCCAATCAGCCGGCGCGCCTCTGCACGCAACAAGCGAGGAGGCAGCGCTACTCTGCGCAGCGCGCAACACCCCCTCCCCCTCCCCGCCAAAGCACTACCAGGTGGCGGCGCGCGCCAGCCTAGCGGCCGTGGCCACACCCCTGGGCGGCCCGCCGGGGCGGGGCGGCTCCACCCCGGGCAGAGGCCGGCCCGCGCAGGCGCTCGCCGCACTTGTGGAGCGTTCGCTGGCGATTGGTGAAGTGGGAGTGTGGTGGTGTCTGCGCGCGGCTCTTCCCTCACAGCGGCTGGCCTCGCGTTTGGGGCGGTGGGGTTTTTGTTTGTCGCTGTGTTCTCCTGTCGTCTACCGCCTCGGTGGCTCGCAGCAGGCTCCCCCGTAGCCTCTCGTTCTTCACCGCCCTGCTCAGCGCGGTGGCCATGTCGCCAGGGCACAGCTGCCTCTGGGCAGGTGTGTAGTACTGGGCCTTATGGCCGTGCACGGCAAAGAAGGTGCAGAGGGTGCCGACGTCCCCTTCGTGCAGCCCCAGGCTCTGCAGGGCAGTTTCCCATGCCGTTTGGATCCTGGGGTGTCTGGCTTTGCGCCTCAGGATGGTGGTCATGGTGGGGAGGCTCTCTGCCAGATCGGGCACCTCAGCTGTCACCAGGCAGTGCAAGGCAGCCAGGGTTTCACACGTGTAGCTGAACAGGAGGTTAATCTCTACAGAGGTCAGGCTGCCAAGGAGAGAGAGACAGAAAATTTTTTTCAGGCGAGGAAGCTGTCTCTCTCTTAAAAACCCAGGTTTATTCATGTTTAGATAACAAGTAGTACTGTAGGTTTCAGCTGTCTGAAGCTTTGCTTGTCTGGCCACTGTGTCTGGATAAGCTGTGTTTTGAAGAGGCCACTGAGCAATTGCCCCTGGGAACAGGAGTCCCAAATGCACGTGGAGCTGTTTGCACCTGAGGGATCTCAAATAACGGCAAATGGGAGGGGGGCTTTATGTCCCTGTGTGTCCAGCTGGGTTTGCCTCATTTATTTCTAGTTAACTATTATTTTGTGTTTTTTGCAGCTTGACTAAGTTGGTAGCCATCCAGAAGGGAAATGAATTAGGGTAATGCAAATCATTGTATTTTGTTACTCATTTCTGACAACTGCCAGGATGATTTATGTTGCCCACAACATAAGCCAGTAGCAGAGCCTAGGTCCAAATAAAGATGCAGAAGTGAGGGGTTGAAACTCCCAAAAAACTCCCTCCTAAGGACTAAGAACATTTGTAAAGAATATAGACTCTAATGTTAGCTTGATTATTTTCTCTTTCTGCTGTATCCTGTTTTAGTTAAATCTACTGTAAATTTAGCAATTAACTGTCTCTATTGTACTTGCTACTATTAAATGCTTCTCTGTGGTGTCTGCAATTTGAATTCACTTTTGAATGCAAGGTTATTTTGATTCATTTCTGCAACAATTTAGACCACTATTTCAAAAATCTAGAGGCAGAGCCTATAGTTAGCACCTGGAATTTATGTATAGATCTCAGTTTTAGAGATGTGTTAGTGTATAATTTTTTCTAAATACTCATACATTTCAGTGAGAAATAGTTATAGCTACAGGATTTTGCTAAAAGGCACTTAGTTTTAGCAGTCTGATTCTTCAGAGGTACTTAGAAAGCAATAACTGCTCCAAACACTATAATTTCAGAACTTTTAGTTACAAGATGGAAAGGCTAAATATAGGTATTATCAAAGTGTAACCTTAGGTTACACTAGAAGTATGGATAACTAGAAGTATGAATATTTTGGCCTTACTTAGGAAAAAGGGAATCATTACATTAATGTTTTTCTTTTCAGTGTTTTGCAAAAAGGCCTGATGTTGCTAGTATTCTTAAAAATGGCATAGCTATTTTTAAATTGTATTTAGGAGACTTTTTTAATGAAGTAATTGTCATTAACTGTCCTCAATATGAATGGAAGGAGGCTTCCTTTTTCTCATTAGTTTCTCTAGTACATAGCAATCCAAAGTGGGAAAGATTATCATTATGCCTGGCCTACAGTGTAACCCCAACATAAAATGCACATGTAGTTTTATTAGTGTCATCCACACATGGAGGGAGCAAGACAAGACAGTGTGTTAATCCTTCCCTTGTTGCTCACCTGTCTTCTAGCACTGATGTCCACATTGCATCCTGGCTCATCTGATTCTCCAAGATCTCATCCTGACATTCGAATTTCCAAGCCAGTTTGTCCAAGCTTGACTTCAGATCTTCAAACTGAGTTTCCAAGGTCTGCAGCTTATTTTCTACTCTGAGGAATGGATGACAGAGGCTTTCTTTTAGATAGTTGGGTATCAACATGTGCTCTCTGCCCTAAGAGTGGGTGATGTTTACCATTCCACTGCAAACAGTTCTAGGTCCAATTTTGAGGTTCTCTGCAAGTTGTGTGAGAACACTGACTTCTTTTACAGATACATACCACTAGAAAATCAGCTGCTTGATATAGCCTATGCACCTTTGACCCTTGCCTGGTATAAGTCTTACAACTTGTAAATACGGATATTGTCTTATGAAGTATCTGCATTCGCACATATGTCTATACTTGAGCTGCAGGTGTCGACTAATGTTAGTGGTACATTTTTTTTTCTAATAACTTTTGAAGTGATTTGTGCTTTTACTTGTAGTGGCATGATCTTCTGAAGCACTTTCATTTGGCATGAATGGAACTTATTCTTTCCTCTTCCCTTTCTCCAGATTAAAAATTATGCAAATAATAAGCCAAACCATCCTCAGTGTGTTTCTGTTCTCCACTGGAATTTCCTGCTCTGCTTTTCCCTTTTACAAGATCTTTTTCCCACAGAACAACAGTGAAATAAGAAATTCTTAATGAAAGAGCAGTAAGAAAACTGTTATGTTTTGTAGTTGGTAGGTTTATTAGCTTTTTCAATTACTAAACATCCGTTGTATTTTTCTCTTATTTTTAATAAAATGTTATTTTTTTGGACACTCTAAAATTATAAAGTAGGATGTTTGACTCTGCACACAACTAAGAAAATTGCTTGGTTTAAGAGGATTTATTATGTCTAGGGACAAAATATGGCAGAATGAAAGTATTTGTATTTTAGCGCTCATTTACTGCTCTTCATTATACTTGGAGACTTTTATGTGCTAGGCTTATTTCTTTCTGGTGGTGTTTTTTGTAAGGATAGTTTTCTTTAAGTTTGTCCTCAGTTAACTGATGCGCTTAGATATGTGTTTGAAAAAAATCTTGAGGATCTCAAAGCTATCAAAACATTAATAATTTAAAATTCCTTCCTGGATACAGAACAAGTAATTAGCTACTATGTATTTTACAAGTGATTTATCAGCAGGACACCAGCTACTCATGTAGACTTTATTGTACTGTATTGTTCTAATGATTCCAGAATCAGATTCTGAATTGGGATACTCTTGTGTTAAACACTGTATTGGGCAAAAAGGAGTCTTGCTCTAAACAGTTTCAAAGCAGTTGTAATTGTCGACTTAAAAATTATGTTCTTTGCCTTGATAGAATGCATGTTATGGTCCTATTTTTGTGTATCTTTGACTGAACTTTTTTTATAAGGGGAAAATACATAGCAGCTTTTAGATCATGGCACAATCTCTACTTGCCCCCCACCTCTTTTTTTAACTTTAGATAGTATAAACAGCAGATTGATACATTTACCAATAGTTTTCCCTTCTCTTTCATAAGCACTTTACAATATTTAAAAATACAAATTCTTGTTTGGAACCAAAAAGCCAGAGTGGTGGCATTCTGCAAACATGATATATTCCAAGGCATTTTAATTGCTAATTTGAGTGTACAGCTGTATTTCAATATTTTCTACATATTTGATTTCCAACTGTTCAAAGTCAGCCCTGACAAGAATGCTGCTGCTGTTTTAAAAGAACAGGAACACAATCACTTGTATAAATGCCATTCTCTTGTTAGTAATAGCTCCTCCATCTAATTGATTTTTCTGTTTTCATGTTTTGGGTAGTGTGTGCAATTGTTTGAGTAGGGATAAAATAGAAATGCATCAGCAATGGCATAGTTCTCTAAGTCTGTCTGACCTCAATTCATTTTCTGTCTGGCAGCCATACACATCTTTGGCTAACAGTTCTTTTGCATTAGTCATTCTGAGAAGATAGAAATGGAGTCCATGTGGTTGATATTCTGGGCTAAGGCTCAGGAACCTTTGTGTATGCTATCTTGCTGGAAACTCCCTTTATGATCTTCTGAAAGTTGCTCATTTCCTGATGCTGCATATCTTAATTGGTAAGCCTCTCCTGTTTTAAAGATTTTTTTTTTGACACACTCTTCTGGTGTGTCACATTGTAGTCTTTTGGAACTAGGCATAGTTCTTACTAGATGTTCGATTGCAATGACTTTATGACCTTGATGTGGCACAACTCTAGGTGCCTCTGAAATAAGGTAGAATCAAGCAAACAAAATCTTCTCTGTTTATTATACACTGTCATACTTCTAAGTCACTGTGCTCAGATTTCTCTTTTTATTAACTTTCTAGGAGGATTCACCCATTCAGAAATATTTTTTATTTACATGTTTGCCAAAAGAGAATTTTAGGACTCAAATAGAATGTTAACTGGAAAATTAAACTTGTGTTGTGTAGAAATGTGGCCAGTTTATAAGAATTAGTCAGAAGAATTGGTATGTTCTAGAGGGATCAAGTCTGTCACCAGAGATGTTAGCTAAAGTATTTGGGCAGGTCGATAGACAGGTCCGTACTTCCTATGAATAAGGTTCAGATCCAACTACCATAAAAGCACTCTTTGAGAGAGAGAGAAGTTGTTTAAGAAACAGAGTATATACTTCAAGGCTCACTTGGTGGATAGCAAGCAAGAGGTGAGAGTGCTCTCCTGATGGAACTACTTATCTATGAATTGCTCATGTAATTTCAACTTTATCAGTGTAGATGAGGAAACCTAATAGCCCATTCTTGCAAGCTTTCTTTCTACTACAAACTAGTGCAAATTCTGACAGATCTCATTATAACAGTACTACCAGTGCAGTGGTAGTTTTTCAGCAGCCTTTAATGTATTGCTTTAATATTCTTCCAGTTTTGCTTTTCCAGCACTTTTTTTGATACGGGTTGTATTGCCTAAACTAAACTACTAAAATAAACTGATGCATGTTTAAGGCCTCTGTAGTATAACTCTGCATTATTTGCTGATTTTTGATTCTAAAAAACATCAGCCTAGTTATAAACTTGAAAGTTTTGGTTTCTATAGCTAATCTTCTACAGCTTTTTCTAAATTCTGATTCTGTATGGAAACAGTGCTGCAGTCTCTTGATCAAAATTATAAATAAAAACTGAGGACTTCAGAAAGATTGATTAAACCTGCTTCCCTTTCAACAGTAGCCTCTAAACATTTTTTCCTTTAAGATAAGTGAAGTTACCATTGGATCGATAACCAATAATGTCCGTCTTGCATAGTATATGAACCAAAAAAAAATCACAATTCTTTATTGGAAAGCTTTTAAAGGTTTTTTTTTGTTTGTTTGTTTATGTACAGAACCATACTTGGAAAATTCGCAACAGAAACTCTTAGCATTCCCACTTTTCTGAAAGCATATGACCAGGGTATACTTGTGTGCATAATCTTATTTCCTCTATTCAGGCCATTACAGAAAATTACAATTCTTACTTATTTCAGAGTTGTTCTATGATTTTTATTTGCCAGGCCAATGCAGGGTTCTGCACTTTCACATAGCTGCTCTTGTACATTCACATCATGATACTAGTTATAAACACACACCTTTGATCACTTCCCCACAGACATAATTTTCATTTTCTCTTTCAGGAGTCATTAATCACAGAACTCTTGTTTACTGTTTCTGTCTATGGTCAGGCCTCTAATTTAGCCTAGTATCTTCTTCTGAGTTGTGTGCATCATAGCTACGAAATCCTTTCGTGAAAAGTGTGTGTCTTGCCTGGAAGAGCAGTTTCTTACCAGTTCTGTAAGCTGGTGTTATTCTATAAACCTGTCTGCTTCAAGGCTTACCTGTGTAAGGCTAAGTTATTTTAAACTTTGTAAAAAGCTAGTCATTTAGCCAGTCATTACACAATGGTAGCTATTTAGCCAGTCACAGCATTCATTCCACAGTGCTGATAATTTCTCTCCTCCTTCCATGTTATTGAATGTTTCTCACAACTTGCTTTGTAGAGAGTGTGCTCAGCTGAATCATGTCAAGTCACATATTGAAGGTCTTAGTACTATAATTGGGTAAGTGCAGGCTGCTCTGTCATGTGTTTGCCGTGCTTTATTCTGTAGGATGTGTTCATAAACATATTAGCAGAATTAAAGCATTTTCCGCTTTATAGGACAGCAGCAGTTCAAATGCATCTGAATTTCTAGGAGACCTCGCAATCTTGTACTGTATGATAGGGGTTTATGTTACAGCTATCCCTTGTGGCCAGTTTCACACAGCAGATTCCCATTGGAGTCAATTTAACTTAGGCTCCTCAGGGGTTGTCTCTACTATGCTTTTTACTTTGTCTTTCTAACCCTATTCCTTTTGTCTGTAGCCTTGTCTACGCTACATGGTGGTTAGAGAAGCAGTGATGATGGAGTAATAGAAGGGTAAAGCTCATTTCTTGAGATGTAAGTCTCTACATTGAGGGATTCTCCTCAGCTCAGGTCTGTTGGTATAACGCTACGTATAGCATGGAAGTGGCACAGAAATTTGTGTTCTGTTTGAGGTGTAAATTGTTATGTCTGGAGAAAAGATCATCTTTGTTCCTGCACTACTGCTGTTCCAGTGGAGACCTGATCTTTGACTATTTTCATAATTTGAATGTATAGGCAATATCAATATCTGAAGCATGAATTTCATAAACAGAAGGACTGCATTTCATCAGCAATGATAATACTGATAGTAATCTTTTTACTACATGTAAATCAAATTTACATGTACGTCACCTAAGCTGACAGATGCATTTTTTGCTGAGTATTATTTGCACAGGACTTTCAAAGACACTGAATTTTCATATACATGTGAATACCGAAACAAAACGGTATCTTGTCTGTCTCTGGTAACTGTGGAGAATTTAAGAACCTTTCTTCTTGAATAATAGTGGTCATTGCATTTGAAAAACAGTCTGTCAATGCAAGTGGCTTGCATTTGATCCTGCTATTGTTATCTGTCTAGCTGCTTAGGGACTCTGTCTAGATGCTTAGGGACACTGTCTTTGGTGACTGTAGTGTTGCACTGCAGCTGACCGTGTGGATTGATACCAGCAGTGGCAGCATGTGCCAGGTTATTTTTACATAAAGCCAATGAACCTGTTGGTCAAGTATTTTTGCCAGCCTCTTCTGAGTAGAGAATTTGAAAATGGAAGCTGAATTGGCATCATCTATGTCCCAATTCCTTAGTGACGGTGATTTTGTTTCTTGGAACATAAATGTGTGTGTATGTATTTTATATATATATATATATATATATATATATATATATATATATATATATATATAAAAGTATCTTTTTTTTTAAAAAAAAAATCATCTTTCTTAACTATAGCTGCTTACTTCCTATTTTTGAACCGTTTAGATTCTGAGTTGTTTATCCAAACAGGAATTCAGCACTAATCTCTTATTTGGACTGGACCATAGCAGAGGGTGAACTAGAATTTCCTGTTAACCATAGACACTCGGCAGCACTTCAAGAAGCCATAGGTCTTTGCTGATCAAGCAATTGCACAAAACCTTGTAGCAAAACACATGGGGATAACAGCTTGCAAGCTGTCCAGAATGGCTTTTGTTAAGTGGTACAGCTTGTTGCTTTGCCCCTCCCCCACTTAAATAAATAAAAGAGAAACAGAAGATCACTTATGAACTGTTCCTTTCCCATATACACACAATATATATTTACACCCTCTTTATTTCCCATGAAAAATTCCAAGGAAAGTAGAAATTCATCTTGCTCCAGCCCCACCCTGTACACTCTTTTTTCTGTAAAGGATTGTCCTTTCTTGCCCCTTAATGTATTATTAACACAACCGTTTAATGACCTGTTTAATGCCTTGTTCAGGGAGCGCAGAGACACGCCATCTTTAGTCATCTTCAAGGAGAACAAGAAGAAATAAAGCTGGAATAGGCTTGCACTCTGCTGAAGCAATCAGCAACAACATGGACAGGGGATCTGACTCCTGCTGGAGGCTGTTTTGCACTGAGGCTTTTTATAGCCTGTACATCCAAATATAGTTCATAGATGCACAGACACATGTTCATGAACATATTACATAGTGAATTATGCATTTGGATCACTTCCTCTGAGCAGGTGATCCTGTCTGTCTTCATATATAAGATGAATCTAAAGATTATGTGAAAGGGGTTATCTACACTGCTGCTTTTTTGCTGTGTTTAGGCTTTATTTTGTTGTAGTGCCCATCAGTTCTTGTCTTGGGCCAAAGCCTCCTGGTGTTAAAGACTGAACAAGCTGCTGCTTCTTCTTTGTTTTTTTTTTTTTAAGTAAAATTAGATTTGGATGAGAGCAACAAGTTGTATTGGCTTGCTGAGAATTGCTTCTGAGGATGAAGGACAGTGAAAACAAGATGAACAGCTAGCGCTACTGGTTAATTATTTGCAGGAGCTGGGTACACAAAGGCCTGGAAATTTTTTCCATCAAGAAGAAAAAAAAAAAGGCAGATAATATGTGACTGGTAGCACCATAAACACTGATGACAGCACAAAAACCAAATCAGTTTAACATGTCTTTAGTTGGTACAACACAGGCTCCTTGCCTACGAAAAGTTCAGGACAGCCTGAGAAAGTAAGCTTTTTGTTCTTTTAATTACCTACCTATTGCATGGAAGATTTAGCATGAATTGAGCGTGTCAGGTCTGAGGCATTCCCACTTAGTTACATTCTCCCGGCCTTTAACTTACAAATTAAGAAACATTTCTAACAGGCCATAATGGTTGAATTCTGATTGTTGCATTTAGAACAGCTTTGTTAAACAGTGGAAGTATTTGGGTAAGGAAGAGCAGTGTATTTTACCTTTTCCATTTACTCTATGATTGACTATACATGTTGTGAAACAATTTTGCTTAGCACGTAAGATTGGTAGTATTAGAGTGAATATGAACACAAGGTAAAGTGAAAGATAAAGCATTTATTGAGACAAATGCAATAGTTATTTTTCTCTCCTTATGTACATAACATTTTTGAAAGCAAACTAAATGTGTAAGATGATTGACCAAGTAAATAGTTATTAAAATTTTCTCCAGTTCCTTTGCTTATGATGTGGAAAAAATACTGTTACCGGGATTTCATTACTCGTTAGAGAAGTTAATTTACAAATACTTTTCTACTCTTAAATGCAGCCACTGACAAATTAATGAAAAACACAGTGTTGTTTAAACCAACTGTGACACAGTTTAATAGGGAAGGTAAAGCAGAGCATTGAAATAGTTCTGACTCCCTGTAAAAACGTAAGGAGTTCAGCCAGTTACTTCTCATTACTGCTCAGCATCAGTATTGTGAGTTTCTCTGTTAAAATGAATTTCTTTCTCTAACCTTAATTATATCAGGTCAGTTTTGAACTAGTATTGTCCCAAATTTATTGAAACCAGTTTCACTTACATTTAAAAAGCCAACCCTACAAGAAACAGTTGCAGTGAATACTAACAGCCAATGAAAAATACAGTGTAAGGTCAGTTGTATTTGCATGAAATTATACAGCAAATCTCGTGCCATTCCTGAGGTTGCAGGTTTCATTGTTCAGTTCACTGTCAGCAGATTTATCTGGACTCATTTCAAACACCCTAAGAAATGATTCTTCACCACAAATTTCTTTAAATATTTCAGCATCTAAGCTTCTGGTAATGGATATACAGATATAGAACTACTCTGATCAGCAACTAATACTGTCTTAAAGCCTTTGATCTCTGCATATGAGATCCAGTTTACCTTCTCTCCATGATCAATGGTTAGCCTTGGTAAAATTTTTGCATGTTCATTTGAAGTCATTTTGTTGGGCTTTCTCTCTTTTTTGGTGGAAGCAGGTGCCTGGGCCTTTCTTCTCTGGAGAGATTTTGCTGGGCTTTTCTGTTGTTTCCCAACACCACAGCTGATATCCCAGAGCAAGACTTTTCCATCATTTCCTCCAGTCAGCAGCCAGTACATTTCTGGCATAAAAAGGACCTGTGAGACTCCCAAACTGTGACCTTTAAACCCTAACTCATGTTCAAACTTAACCCCGGTGACCCTGAAGATTCTGACTTTACCATCTTGAGCTCCACAACCAAAGATGTTGCCACATGATGCAACAGATAGGGAATGTGCAAGTGGAGGGTTAAAGAACTGGCCAGATGGCTGTGGACTGGCTTCCTCCATTTCATGGTCCTGCAAGTTTGTGGTCCACAGTGGGCGAGCTTTCTGAAGGTTCCACAGCATAACCTTAAAAAAAAATGAGAATTAATAGTCCATCGATTTGCTTTCAAAGGACACCAGCTGCAGCATCTGATCCTTAAGTAAAATCAGCTTCTTTCACTAATGTTAAATCAGGTCTTGCTCTAGCAGATCAAAGACTGTATTCATAGTGCAAGAGATGCAAGATCTGTTGTGAGAAGTGACTGAACTTCATCTGATAAGGCAAATTTTTATGGCATGCTTTCCAAATTGTCACATGCCTTTCCCACCAGAGTTAATGACTCAAACCTGTAAAATGTAAAATGAGTAGAAACCTGTTCTAAATGCTTTTGTATTCATCTCAGAAGTAGAAATCATTATATGCTGCACTTCTTAATTATTTAAAGAGAGGGGACATAGAAATGTTACCAGTGAATGAAGACAGCTGTATCATTCTGAATTTTAGTTCTGTCTCTATTACATACTTGTTCTAAGATAATCAATTAACTTGTTTGAAAAGTGAAGCAGCAAAAGGCTAACAGTGGTTCATTACTTCAATTCTATGCAAATACATATATATCTTTTATACAAAATGGGCAGATGTAATTTGTCCCATTACCATATTAGGACTGAGTACACTTTTCCTGATAAGATGTGGAGCTGATGGTGAGGGGTTTAGACTTCCTTTTAAAATGCCACACCACCTTCAGGACTCTCGTGCACTCCTGTGCCTTCAAATGAATTTTGTATCTGTTATACAGCTATTCATGTATTATAGTTTTATACTGAACCAGTTAAATAACTGCAAGTAATTATTTACAAAAAATAGAATTCTTTTATTATTTATAATAATCTCAATCGATGATTAGTATTTTTAGAAACAATAGATATGGAAGGGCCAGTTTTTAATGCAGCATTGATGCACTGTTTGCTTTTTAATGAGAGTTTTGATCTGTCATTAATAAACATATTCTACCACTAGTCATCTGCAACAGAACTTTTACTTTAGTACCAAAGTCTTTAAATTGGGGGCTACAAAAAGAATCATACTGGATCTGAATTTACAGAAGCCAAATTAAATAGAGACATCCAAAATACATTAGGTATTTGCTGGACCTTTTCTGTTTGAGCACTCACTGTTGCAGCTCCATTAAAACTGCTTTGCTGCTAATGAAAGGGAAAACCATCCATGATGATTGAGCAGAACAGAGTAAATTGGAGAGGCTGGGTCTAATGTTGAAGGCAAACAGTCCCATTCTCATCTTTGATAGTGCAGCAACAGCTTTAGTGAATTCATCTGAATTAAGTGATAAAGCACCAAATGGTATAAGCTTTCTGAAAAACAAGTATCTTCTGTCTTCATGACACTCTCCCTGCTTCCATGGCCCTTTTTCTGAACAAATGCCAGTGACCAAAATTTCTATTCTCATTAACTAGTGGCTTCGTCAAGAGTTTGATATCCAAGCCTAGAAAACATTTTCATACTTGCAGAGCTCACAACTCATCCAAAGACATGCTGCAGCACAGCCTCTCTGTGAAGTGGTATATCCTAAAGACAGTCTTCATCTTTATAAAAATGCCCTTTTTGTTGTACAAAAATGCTCATAAATTCCTGCTATTTTGGGGGTACTGACCCACACATAGAAAATAATTTGCTGAACTATAGTAAAATATGCTAAAACTAAAAATGTCACAGAAAATAACCGGTTTTCTCACACAGAAATCTTACATAAATGGTTGAAATTCTGAATAAAAGTTTCTAGCCATAGGCTTGTGAATTTTTGCTTAGGCACCTGAAAATATAAGCATTTCAAGATGCCGAGCATTTACTGCTCTCAAACTGATAGTATCTCTGGAAAGAAGTTTATCCAAGTACTTCATTTAAGATTCTGTATCCATCTTTTCACCAACCTCTATTCAAATCTATCTACTTACTCAGTTTATATAAACCCTGGTCTCAGTATGGAAAAACACCACTTATATCAAAATATACTCACCCTAATTGGTGCTAGATATACTTTAGTTTAAAAAACACAACGACTTAGTCAAAGAAAAAATCCGTCTTTAACACCACAAAAATCACAGAAACCTTTGGAGAAGTGGTAGTTCTAATCTCAGGTATTTTCCTTCCACTGGACACCTTAAGAAGAATCATTAAAACAGTGTTCTGAAACAGAGGAGATTGGTAATGTCTTTGCAATAATTGTATTCTCACTGGAAAGAAACTACCTCTTGCTGTACTTTGTGGTTTCCAATGAACTGTGCATATAAGAAGGGGAAAAACAATACCCAAGAATTTCCCCACTCTAAAACAGACACGTGGTCACATTTCAACCATGGAGAAGCAATTAGAGAAAAACATCTGCTTTGGGTGATACTGGGTGCCATTTTTGACAATGTAACTCAACATTCCACAAGCTCTAGTATGTTTCAGTGTTTCTTCTAGAAATGCAGCATGCGAAGGACAAAATTTCCACTTGAAGAAGGTAAAAAAGAAAAGTACATTTAATGCTTTCAAGATGATACTGTGAACAAAGGATAAAAAAATGAATTTATAAAAATAACTTATCCTTACAGTGGTACATACCACTTGGATAGATATTTATCTATCTATATTAAAGTATTCTTGGTAGCACCTTGTCAGCTTCAAGCATTTTGCATTTTCCTAACTACATTCAAAATTTTTTTTGTAGCCTAATTCATCACTAGAGAGAACTTGTGGTTTTGCTTTGTGAAACAGAGCTGATGCAGTCATAGTATGCTTTGCACCATCTTCTGATGCCCTCCCCCTCACATTTATATTGTAACTACTAATGAAGACAAAAATAGCAAGAATAACTGCAGAGCACAAAATTGCATTAATAGTGTTAATACTGTCTTAGCTTCTCTGCCAATACTACTTTAGGAAAGTTAAAAGAGGTTTCCAGTGACTGCAGGCTGTATAACCCTCCCTCTTGTTCTGTTCCAATGTGGTGGAAGTATCTTGGGGCGTGACTACACACACACGTAGTTTCTGTTTAGCTTCTGTAATAACCATATGTCTACTTCTATGCAAATCACCTGCATATCCAGTCCACAGGAAAGAAGGCTTTGTGGCCTTTGAGGTCGAAAGACAACAGAGGAGCAGATATTTGAGTGCCTCAAGGACCGGCTAACTTTCTTGTTTTCTAAGTCTATAATCTTTATTGTCCCAGAATCATCTGCTGCAGCCAAGAAATTGTCAGTCTCATTCACTGAGAGGCAATTGATCTCCTCTTCATTCACTTGGAAACATTCGGTAGGCTCCTTAAGAGATCGAACATCCAGCAAACTGATAGTTTCTCCATGAGAAGCGTACAACCGGGTAGGACTGGTGGGAGAGAACACAACAGAGGTAACATCATCTGCCTTACGAAGCTGGAGCTTTCCTACTGGAATGCCTTTTCCATCCCAGATGGTGAGCTCGCCTCTTTCTGCTCCTGAAGCTACAAGCCCTTCCTTGTTTATGTTCAGGCACAGGACAGAGGAGGAATGTCCATCAATCCATTTGACTGCCATATTTCAGAGACACCTGTGAAACAAACAAACAAAAAAGAATTGAGCTGAAGTTGTTCTCAATACAATGAATACAATGTAAAGCTTTCCTAGGAAGTAAAACGATTGAGTTGACTCAGTAATACAAACTACATGAAACTGTCCAGTGAAAGTAGACAGGTAAGTTTCCAGGCGGAAGCTCTGGCTCAAACACTATCAACAGACTACATCAGGAGCACCATAATGTGTTGGTAGACATGATCGCACATGTGCTTGTGATGGACATGAACTAGGTCTGCTGCTCTAAAGTAACTACCTAGGTGGGAATTGTTCTCTCTGCCATTTCTTAGAGGCACAGTTCCAACTAGGGTTTACTGGAAAGTAGAAAGGAGAAGATGTTTGTAAACTATTACAGTTTGTCTGTAGGGAAGCCATACTGTTCCAGTCTGTGTGAGGGCAAGCACATGTAAACATGCCTTTTCTCCAGGTGTGGAAATGGTGGGTAATCAATATCTAACATCAGTTTGTAAAGCAATCTTTTAATATATGGACTAAAAAAAACTTACACTGGAGAAAGTGGGATAAACTGATTAATGTTGAAGTGATTATTTTAATTATGGTTTAAAAGCATGAATAAATTTTAAATTATTTTGCATATGTACTTTGTGTTCCCAAACTAAAGTTAATTCTCACTTGACTGTTAAATACTAAAGCACATTTGCATAAACAGACACACAATAACACATGCTGCATTTGCAAAAAGTATCACCAACTTAGCACAAGTAGTTACACAGTTTACTACACATTTACTAGGGTCTTAAAGCAGCATACACTCAGCTTACTGTGCTCCTGGCCCTCTCCTTTGCACTACTGCCCTCACTAGCCCCTGGTAAGACAGTTTAGGGAGTCATGCCAACAGCAAACGAAATGGAGAGGGGGTGAGGAGGAGGAGCAACACAAAAACACAGCAGGTTTGAGCTTTATTAGCTCCCTGAATGAGCTTAAAAGTGCAAAGAAGAGCTTGTAGCTGAGCAAGAGAGTGGCCAAAACACAGAGTTTGCAGGATGGAATGAGCTTAACTTACCTTAGAGCCTGCTATAACATTTACCTTTTTATTATCTTAGAAAGCAATGAATGAAGTACTTTTTTTCCCCCCACTATGTTACTTTTCGTGCACATGCAATTTTTATTCAGCTGGATTTGAAGAGCAGTTAACATTGAGTATATCCACCAACAGAATTTCAATCTTTTTGATTAAATAAAATTACCAAAAGTGCCAGATGGGTTGTTAGCAAATAATACTATGAATTCAATGTTAATGAATTATCTGTATTCAAGAAATTGAGAAAATCTTTTCTGGTTACCCTCTCCCATGCTGTGGGACCTAGTACATCTGATATACCTAGTTTCTGTTTTTTAGGAAGAAAACTTTCTCCCACCTGGGTTCTCAGCTTTTGAATAAATGAGTTCTTGAAATAGAATTACCTCAGAATACAATTAAGAAAACAATTTTGCATATTTAGAGAAAACTACTGCCATCAGAGGCTGTTTCAGTGTTCCAGGAAACTCTGGGTGTAGTTGCTTACACAGCAAGTTTAGTAAGTTGAAGTTTCAGTAGTAAATACTGTGCTCTGTATTTCTCAGACTCAATGCTTTTAATTATTTTAAAAGCTCAACTACTTAGAGGTAATACATTTTTTGAAGATTTGAATTCAATGCAAATCCTATTTATTTTAACCCAGTTGTATTCATGCAGGAGCACACATGGTTCCTGTACTACTTTGACACCCTGATGCTGCCACAAAGAAAACAGGAAAAGAAAAAAAATAAGCAAAATGAGAGAGCAAAAACACAGGAAGATGTGGCGGAACTGAAGCCTAAAACAAGCCAGGGAAAAGCAGACCGCCGGGCAGTGGGGTGAGGTGAGGCGCCCATGGCAGGGGAAACACAACCCTGGCAGGTCCTGAGGACACCGCGGCCTTCCCTCGGCGGGGACAAAACGCAACGCAGCTCCCACGCGCGCAACGGTCCCTGTGCCGCGCGCAGGCCCACAGGGAGCGCCCACTCCGACAACGCATAGCGGAAGAGCCGAGGCAGTTGGAGCGTCATTTTCTTTTCAAGCCGTTTGCTGGTATTTCGAGTTATGGAAAGTTTCTGCACCGTGCCACTCTGCCCGACAGCCCGGCACCCCCACACCCCCCAGCTCCGCTGCCCCATCTACACAGCGCCCTCACCTCACCGGCTGCTCTCGCGCCCCGCCCCGCGCATGCGCGGCCGCAGCCTCCGGCGGCGCTGCCTGCAGCCGTCATGGC
>NW_028186482.1:233430-355681 GCF_003343005.1 Rhea americana
GGCGGCGGGCGGCGGCGCGGGCGCGGCGGTAGCGGGGGGTGCGGGATGGCGGCTGCCGGGGCGGGTGCTGGAGCTGGTGTTCTCCTACCTGGAGCTGCGGGAGCTGCGGAGCTGCGCCCTGGTCTGCAAGCTGTGGCACCGCGTCCTCCACGGCGACGAGAACAGTGAGGTGTGGCGCAGCCTGGCGGCCCGCTGCCTGGCGGAGGAGGCGCTGCGCACCGACATCCTCTGCAACGTGCCCACCTACAAGGGCAAGGTGAGCCATGTGGCGCCCGGGGCGGCGGGGCAGCCGCGGGGCCAGCGTCGTTGCGCGCCCTGCGTTAGGAGCCGGAGGGTGGTGGGGGGAGGAGAAGGGATGGATATTGCCTTTCAGCGGCCCCGCCGGCGCGCTCTGGGTCGTCCCTTCCTGCCTGAACACCTTCTCCCTCCTCCCCTGCTAGGTACGTGCCTTTCACCATGCCTTTAGCACCAATGACTGCTCCAGGAACGTCTACATCAAGAAGAACGGCTTCACTTTGCACCGCAACCCCATTGCGCAGAGCACGGATGGGGCAAGGACCAAGATCGGCTTCAGCGAGGGCCGCCATGCGTGGGAAGTGTGGTGGGAGGGCCCGCTGGGCACCGTGGCCGTCATCGGCATCGCCACTAAGCGGGCTGCCATGCAGTGCCAGGGCTACGTGGCGCTGCTGGGGAGTGATGACCAGAGCTGGGGCTGGAATTTGGTGGACAATAATTTGCTGCATAATGGAGAAGTGAACGGCAGTTTCCCTCAGTGCAATAACGCACCGAAATACCAGGTGGGTAAGACTTGGCACAGACTGGAAGCCTTACCATGCCTGGCAACAGCTATACTCTGAGAATTTCTTCATAGTGTACAGCAGTTAGCTGTTGGCTGAACTGAGCTTAAGTGGTGATCAAGAGCAAAAGGTGCCCTGCAGAAGGTAAATAATTGCTGTACAAGGGTTTTTCCCCCCTTAATTTAATGTTTCCTTAAATTACATCTGTGTGTGATGTTCTGTACAACTCACTCTTTGTTGTTTCCCCTACTGATAACAAACACACTTTTATTTGAAATATCAGATGAAGAAAACACACCATGGGTGCTTATTTAAAGATAATTGCTTTCTGAAATAAAAGCTGACAAGGCTATTCTAGCTATTTTAAGTAAAGATTTTCCCAGTCGGTAATATGAGTGTGTGTGGTAGCTGTGTTATATTTTTGTTACCCTGCAGTAGGAATTGAGGTTAGTGCTCAGGTAAGAATCTTCCTGCAAAAAACTGCAGTAATTCTGAGTGCTGTTTGTGTGCTCCCTGGCAGTGTTCCCAAAGGTGACATCCCTGGACTGGGATGTGATGTTTAGATAACTAGATGTTATTAAAGAGGAAGTGCCATTCTGTCTTTCTGTCCATATAAAAGTGGTTTATCTTTGCTCTTTTGACTGCCTGCACAATGACACTTTGCCTACTAGATTTCCTCACATTACAGCTTCAGCTATATGCAGTATATAATTTCTGTCTCCTAACATCAATGGTTTTGTATGAATGTTGACTCCAAGGCTGCTTGTATTTCAGTTTTGGATGAAGGTTTGCGTATTAACTTGTATCTGATACTCCTAAATTTCATAAAGGGTCACTGCCAAGCACTTAAATCTGATTTGGTCTGGAACTTATACCTGCTATTTTTGCAAACAAAGCCTAAAATTAGTGTAATTAAAGAGCTTGCTTTCTATTTACGTGTTTTCTAACTTGCAGATAGTACAGACACTTTCCAGACTTGACCATTTGTGGACAGTTTCTGCTATCCTTGCATAGGCCTTTATACAGCAACAGGACAATAAAAAGTTTTAAAGCCAGGCAAACTCTCATGTGGACTCAAGGGTGAACAGTTCTTGGAATTACTTCTTTATTTATAAAAATTGCTTGGAGCTCAGACATGATTTTTTAAAGTATTTTGTATTTAGTAAAACATGCACAGTGAGCTGCTTTTATATAATATACTAAAAGTAACTATATGTTTGTTAGTGTTGGAAGAAAAATGTGTTGATTTGAAGAAAATGCCAACATTGCAGTTGGCTTGTGGAGAATCAGAAGTTTGTGCTATATCATGTTATGCTTGCTGCTGGTGTCTGTGACTTGCATTTACATTTGAAAAATGTGCTAGGCGAATGCAAGGAGCATCTGGTATGTCCTGATCTGATCAACTTGCTGCATTCAGTGATCATTTCACTTGTGTGTATATATATTTTAACTTTTTTCATACTTTGCCTAAGTTTTGCACAGTAATGTCTTTCTGCTTTGGTAAAGGAATCCCTCTGACAGTGACAGTACTTGCATACTTGGTTAAATATTCTGATATATTTTGCATCTTGTACTTATCTTTCTTTAAAGCAGGTTCATTGTCTTTAGAATTACTCTTCATAGACACTACTGGTCAATAATAACAACCAAATACAGAGTTTGGATAACTTTGGGTGGAGGCCATTACAAAACTTCCACAGGCTGCAGAATTCTGAAGTAAATGCAATATGGTGTGCTAATTTTCAGTGCTGTTGCAGTGTTCTCATGTGAAGGGCTACATTTGTTACTGCAGTGGTGGTTAGATATAGGTTGCTCATTAGAAGCTGCCAGTACAGGTGCTCAGAATCTTACATATATCAGTGAAGTGGAAAAACACCACAGAAAAAGCAGTGTAATCTTGAGAAACAGGAAAATCTCACTTTGAGATGAGCTACTGTACTGTACATGGCTTTTGCTTTATTTTTCATGTCTGCATATGAATATGTTGACCTTTTTCTTCTGTTTTGTTTTTCTTCCTCTTATTTCTATTTCCAGATAGGTGAGCGGATCCGAGTTATCCTGGACATGGAAGACAAAACATTAGCTTTTGAGAGGGGCTATGAGTTCTTGGGAGTTGCATTCAGAGGACTGCCAAAAGTTTGCCTGTATCCAGCAGTGTCTGCTGTGTATGGTAACACAGAAGTGACTTTGGTCTACCTGGGAAAACCTCTGGATGGATGATGTGGATTGTTTCGTTGGGACATCAAAATGTGGATGATTCGGAGGAGAAATCTGCATGTTGGTTAGAGGGAAAAGTGAACTAGAAAAAAGTGTGGGTGTGTGTCCAAGAACCATTAAGGAAACTATAAAGAATTTTGAAATGGAGGACCAGCCATACTTCAGGAATTGTGTTACATTTCCTCTTTCTACCAGGCCAGACATATCCTCAGGGTTGCAGTTGGTTTAGTGGGAAGCTAGCACATGCATGTTGCAACAGATTTCATTGCTAAGATGGCAGTGTGTGACCTCAAATATTTAAGGAAGAATTTGATACAAAACTGCTTGAGGAAATTAACTGGAGATTTGTAAGTAGCGTGTTTTGTGAAAGACTCCCATTTTTAAACTGCTTGTTCCTTCCCTTCCCTCCTTTGGGCCAGCACGGGTACCAGAGGAGAATAAGTCTGGTTGGGTTTTATTTACAATTTTTAATATACTGAGAAGCATGGTCTGTCTGGACTGCCCTTCTCTAGTAGAATGATATAAAATGTGTGCAGCTATTTTTAAGTGTATTTTAAAGGTTGTATATATATAACAGGTTGAAAAGAACAGTTAAAAGAAAGAATTTGCTTTATTCTAACTGGGATATAACTTCTCAAAGGAAAAAAACCCCACTACGTGGCATCAGAAAAACCTCAGACAGGTACATAACATTCATGTAAGAGTACTTCTTTTGTTGTATTGTAAAGCATTTTGGGATGCTCTTGTGGAGTAAGGTGCTACATTGGCTCATTTTTGCGTAGCTGAAAGTTTCCATAGCTTTAGCAATGTATTTGTTCTCTCTAAGAAACACAAGAAATTTTCACTACAAGTTTTTTTTTCTTTTTTTTTTTTTTGGCCAAAGTATATGGTCCCTTTTAAGAATGAAAGGTACAACACTGTAGTGAGCTGATCTTCCTTTTGATACCAAAAGACAAGTTTTTAAAAGAAGTCTTATAACCTCTAATCACTATTTTAAAATGAGACTTTCAAAATAATGAAGAATCAACGTTCAGCTTCTCTCATTCGAGATCTTGTTTTCAATTTAAAGTTTCATAAGGATTTAAGACTTAACCTAACTTTAATTGGTTTCTTTAAGTAAATAAAATCCCAAGTATTCACCTGCTATTTCGAGACAGGACTGGTAAAATTCTCACTTCCCTCTGGAGATTCTGGATCAGGTTCAGCGTTTGGGCTTTTCACTTGCACTGTTTTTTTAAAAGCTTACAAGACCAACTGACATGTCAGCATTACAGCATTCAATGCACAGGCTGAAAAGGCTGTGAAGCTTAAAGGTGTAATAAAGAGGTACTTCTGGGGGAAACTGCTTTCCTCTGAGGTTGAAAGGTCTGTAGAGATCTAGGTGTCTGTCAGCCTTCATACAAGTAAGGCTAATTTAAGCCCCAGAGTGGATTTCCTTTCATTAGGACATTGAATTCTGTAAGCCCTGTGGCTAACATTTGACTCTCATTTGTTCCTGGTGGTGTTTCTCCAAGTTTAACAGAACTATTTGAACTGTTTCAGAATTTCTGATGGCGTGTTTTTTAGGGAGGGAGAAGGAAATGTTTATGCAACCTCTTTTTGTTTTATTTGTGCTAGAGAATGTGAATTACTTCATATCAGACACTGATAAATCTCCAAGTGTGGAAGAGAAAGGGATTTCTCTTAGGTTGTTAATTTTTTTCCCATTACTTGAGTAGTGTAAGGAAAATAGTACAAGCAGATGACTGGGATTCTTAGTCTGCTGCTGAAGAGCTATACTTGGAGTGCTATTTACCTAAGTTCTGCACTGGAACAGAGTATGTACATTATTGCCATTTAAAAGGATTTTAAAGTATTTATTTGTTTTAGGTGTAGTTTATTCCTTAAAGGCAATATCTATTGAGGTCAATTTCTCCTATCTGCGTTTAAAAAAAATGCAGTGTAAGGAATTAAGATGTTTTAAATGGTACTGAAAACAACTGAGTAAATGAAGTGAGACTGGTATATGAGTACCTTTTGGAAAAATCTGTTACAAATGTTGATCGTCTGTAGACTGTAAAGTATGTATCTATGTAGCAGAACCTTGTGGTATGAAGTAGGAAAAAAGGAAACAAAACCCTGTCCCATTACAGAGAAGAAAATCGTCTTTTAGGTGAATGTATTCTTTATGCAGTCTTGGAAGACATGACCTCTGCACTTGTTCATGAATCCGTAGATGTAGGTAAACCTTGAGAACTTCCGAGGGATTTTATTCACAAATAAAGATTTCTTTCCATTCTTCAAATTGCATCTTACCCTAGAAAAATTTCCCTCTAAATTAGAAATGGTAAAAGTTGAACATTCCTTCCTTAAGGGTGGGTTTGGGGGAACTCACTTATGTAAGATTAATCTTATTACTGGAGACCAATGCTAGTTGTACAAAATATTAAAATAAACTGCTATAATTCAGAAGGAAATATTTGTATGTATTGTTGTAATGACATTCATGATGTACTGATAGAAAAAAGGGGTAATAGTTTGGTGTGCCAAAACAAATTCTTATTGTCAAGAAGATGAAGGTGTTGCTGCATGATTTCCTGCATGAGTATTTAAAAAAAGAGAATCTGACTAATGGTTATAAGGACTTGAAAACTCAATAGTCTAATAACAATGCTTGTGAAATTACATTTTCTGAAACAGGAATATTCTTGTGTGACAGTACTGTAGGGAGTAGCAGCTAATGGCTGGAGGTTGCATTGCCCTAGTGCTGTACTGTGGTGCCTTCTATCAGAGGACAGCTTCTCAGCTTCTCTCTGTTTCTTTAGCTTTTAACTATTAGTACTTTGTGGAGGATGTAGGGACTCTGAAGAAGGGATTCTACCCCCCAATAACAAGATCCAAGATGAGCAGTGGTATTTAGTGAAAATAAAGGGTATTTTGTTATCAGACTTTCTCCACTCAATTATTATTATGCTGCAGAAATGTTTTGAGAGTTTTGTTTTTTCAGGAAGGCACGGAAGGGATGTGTTCACTCACACCGTCAACATTCTTTTAAACTTCGTCCATCACTTGAAGCAAGTGTGTTTGTGAGAACATTACAGAGTAAGACTTCCACTTGATTGGTTGAGTGTTTTATTATTCAGTATTACATAGACACGTTTACCTGAAACTTGGTTTTTGACTTTTTTCTTGCCATCCTTAAAAACTACTATGAGAGAGGTAGTAGACCTGAGTATGAACAATTCAAGGTAGTTGTACTACTAGATCCAATTTAACTGTTCTCCATTCGTATTTCTTCTTAAATGGCCTTATATTATTAAGTTTGTTACGTGTTCCGTATGTGTGGGTATATTCAACTGGCATAAAGTTAAGAATCTTGTCAAACCAGGCACCCCTTTGCCTGCAGACTTTTCCACTTGGTAAATCATTTTAAGACCATCTTTGTTCACCTTCCATACTTTGGGATTGGGTTACTTAGTAGAAAACAGATGGTGAGATTACCCCTGAAAGAACATTGTTTCTGAGAGGCCAAGTCCACAGCCAGCTTCAGAGTAATACACCCTGTTTTTTTGGCTGGGAGAGGATAATCGTCTGTATCACCAATGTCTCGAGTAATTTTGAGTCAAAGTCTCATGCTGAAAGAGTCATGCAACTAGTACAGAGATACCTGAGTAATCTGAATTTCTAGATGTGAAAGAGGGTATGGCAGCTAGGCCCTGTAGCCTGCCTAATACCCTTTTGTTGCAGAGAGCTGACATTCGGACGCTGTTCTCCTCTCTCAGCTCTGAGCTATAGCCAGTATGCTTCTTCCCTACAACTCTCCTAGGTTTGTTTCCTTTGGCTATTGATTATACAGATACAATGAAGATTTTGTGTGTGTAAGGTTTAGCATATGGAGAGTCAAGAAGAGCGGACCCCCTGTGCTAAGGTATTACTGTTCAGAGGTTTTTTTCCTTCTCCCTTTGGGACTTTCCTCTTTTGCTCTTTCACCTTAAGAATGCAAAAAAGCTTCAAAAAGCAAAGAATATGTGCCTCCTCATACAGATTCATGTGATGCTTATGCAATGTTAGCTTTTGCTAGGCTGTGTTGGCTTCAGGCTGTTCTGCAAAGGCTCTGCTTTGCTCTTCCAGTGTATTTCTAGTGCTCCATTAAGTAGTGTGGCTTACTTCTGTGCCCTGTTTTGTTTTCTCCATTCACAGCACAATAAAAGTATGTAGTGGAGTGTTTTGTTTTGGCAGAATTTAAATACACGTGTTCTGATGTACATATGGGGTGGGAGTGGGAGTGGAGATAAGTCAGGGAAATACCGTTTTCTGCTCTGGGTATCAACTATAAGGTTTATGCTATTCCCAAATTCAGGGAGAGATTCAGTCCAGTCTATGTTGTGTCCCAGAGGCTCTGTTTTCTCTGTGGGTGGATTTTATCTTTGTGATACCAAGTTCTTCTTTTTGCCAGAAGAGTTCAATTGCTAGCTGCAGATTTAATTCCAGTGCTTCATGCAGTTTGTGGGCGTGGTTCAGACAAAGATGGTTACTTTGTTTGACCTAAAATTAGATGTGATCCTGTAGAGGCATCTGGGAGAAAGCAGATACGCACTTGGGTAGCCTGTGTGGGTGAGAAATGGTATTATAGTGTTCTGTATCTCTTGGAGCTTTCAAAGTGATGAATTCTTAAACATGTATACTACATAACTGAAGTCCAATTAACCAAAGAGTAGCTGAAGCCAGCCAGGGCAACACTCTGCAGAATGGGGCAGAATCTCATAGCCAACCAGATATAGATCATATTTATTGTGGCAGCTACTGAAAGAGGTCTTATTTGCAGCAAGGAATTTAAGAATGCTCTTGAAATACAGTGTGAATTTGAGCAACTGTTATCAATAATCAAAGGAGATTGTGTTGTGACCGTGAACTCTGACGCACTTTATTCTCTCTAGCAGACTTGCTTCTATTTTGCTTAGGTTCAGCTTCAGCCATTAGTAGCTGTTCATCTCTGAGCTGAGCTGATTTACAACAGTGTGGCCTTAGAGAGATATCAGTAGAGCTCTGTCATCTGTGTGTTGAAGCAAAGGGTCAGCATGTGGTGGACAACAGTCTTGAGTGAGGAAGAGAAATACCATGAGGGGGAAATTCTTCAGTGTGAGAGTGACGGAGCACTGGAAGAGGTTGCCCAGAGAAGTTGTGGAGTCTCCTTCTCTGGAGATATTCAAAGCCCACCTGGATGCAAACCTGTCTAACATGCTGTAGGTGACCCTGCTGAGCAGGGAGGTTGGACTAGCTGATCTCCTGAGGTCCCTTCCAACCTTACTGATTCTATGATTCGCAATTTAAGATGGGAGCATGTGCAGGTTGCACAGACATGGTTTCAACTCTGTACTCTGGCACACCTCTAAACTCTGCATCATGAATTTGCTTTTATGAGATGAACACTTGGCTAACATCTCTGAAAACTTGTTCAGGAGTGAGGAGGTTGGATGCCTTCTAGATAAAAGACTAGAATCAATTCTTTCTAGCACAAAGTTGTTGGCTAACTAAGAGCTGGCTAAACAGCTATGTTTGAAAGATTTCCCTTCTCTTACTAATGATTTGACTACCTTGGTCAAGAAGAGCATCAGCTGTTCAGAGCTCACACAAAAGAGATCAATCAGATCCACAAGTCTTGGGTTCAGAATCCTTTAGGACATCCAGCATTTTTTGATAAGTGAGCTATGCAATTTTTTATTAAGTGAATAAAACTCTGAATTTCTTGTAAGCATGCCATGAAATCTATAGCAAGATCAGAAGCGTGACCTGAAAGATCAGGTGACTAACAACTCTGTATGATGAAGCTAAGAACTCAATATGGTCATCTGTTACGGAACAGGAGTCTGTTCGTGGCTTCAGCACTGGCTGATAGTGATACTGGCCTTAAGTCAATTGTGTGACCTTTTTTTTTCCATAAGATGACAAAAGGGTTGCCAGGAAAACTAATAATTCAAAATGGGTTGGAAAAATAGCCATGCTAGAGATATTTTTTTAGCATATTTTTTTCTAATTCAAATGCACTTGTGAGTGTGTGTTTTGAGTTCTGAGAACAGAATTGTCCTGTATGTAATTTCTACTAGCAAATGTCATTTGTTTTGTTAATTTTGGCCATGTTTTAGGTGACAAAACTAGCCAGGAACAGATGGCCTCGATCCTGTGGGCTGTGTCCGTGTGTCTCATGTTGGGGCTGAATTTCTGTTGGTTAGGATCTGTCTGTACTCCTTTTCTGTCTGCCTTTGAATCCAACAGCAACCTGATACAAATTAGCTTTCCTGTCCATTTACTGATGATACAGTTTTTTAATTCCCTAAACATAGGATCATGTCTTCCAGATGGCTACCTCTATTTTTTCTGTCCCAATTTCACTGGAATGACAACAGTAGCAATGAATTAAAATAATGCTCAGTATCATCATCATACAGACTGCTGGCAAAACTTATTTTCTCTAAGTATTTGATATGTAATTAGTCACAAATCTGTGCATTTTAATACTGATACTTCAGTTCTAGCCAAATCTTTGCATTTCTTCTCATTTTGACTTTATTACTGTGTTACTTTATTACCTACCTGAGCTTTATATGTCTTTTTCATAAAGAGTTGATGGAATACTCTTGTTGAACTGCAAGTAGGCTGCAAGCTGCTGCTTTGGTAATATTTTGCTTAAAGCTTAGGACTTTACAGTGCTCTTTTACCCCAGGGGTTACAGACTGCGGGGTGTTACTTTTCTTTGCCTTTTCTCCCTTCATGGTCCTACTGAATCTGCCTTTCATCAGTAGCTACCTAGGAAGGAATTTCCTGATGATCTAATTGCCTCCAAGTATGATACAGTGCTATTAGACCAACTTCACATTTTATAAATTGTTCTGCTCTGGCCACTGGCAAGAACACAATTGTCCATGCTGTGTGTGCTTCTGCTCTCTGCATGCTGCTGATTCTTGCACCATGAGGATAATCAGTGAGATCTGTAGGCAAAAAATACATTATTGAAGGGTGCTCTAGGATGCAATGATGTGAAGGTTGGGGGCAGTCTTGGCTGCAGTGACCATGAGATGGTGGAGTTCAGGATCCTGCAGCAAAGAAGTAAGGCAACAAGCAGGACTGCAACCCTGGTCTTCAGGAGAGTGGACTTTGAGCTCTTCAGAGACGTAATCGGTGGAATCTCATGGATTAAGGCCCTGGAAGGAAGGAGGGTCTAGGAGAGCTGGTTAATATTCAAACCTCACTTCCTTCAAGCACAAGAGTGGTGCATCCCTATGAGTAAGAAGTGCAGTAAAAGGGGCAGGAGACCTGTATGGATGAGCAAGGAGCTCTTGGTCAGACAGCAGTAGAAAGTACACAGAATGTGGAAGAGGGGACAGGCTACTTGGGAGGATTATAGGAATGTGGTCAGAGTATGTAGAGATGCAGCAACGAAGGCTAAGGCCCAGTTGGAACTGAGTCTGTCAAGGGATGTTAAGGACAATAGGATGGACTTTAAATACATCAGCAGCAAGAGGAGGACTAGGGAAAATGTGAGCCTGCTACTGAATGGGGCGGGGGCCCTGGTGACAAAGGATACGGAGAAGGCAGAATTACTGAATGCCTTCTTCAGTCTTTCCCTGCTAAGGGCAGCCCTCAAGAATCCTAGAGCCTGGAGGCAAGGCAGAAGGTCTATTGAAAGGAAGACTTTCCCTTGGTTGAGGAGGATAGGGTTAGAGATCTTCTGGGCAAGCTTGACATCCACAAATCCATGGGCCCTGATGGGATGTACCCACAAGTACTGAGGGAGCTAGCGGATGTTGTTGACAGGCTGCTCTCCATCATCTTTGAAAGGTCGTGGAGAACTGGAGAGGTGCCTGAAGACTGGAAGAAAGCCAGTGTCACTCCAGTCTTCCAAAAGGGCAAGAAGGAAGACCTAGGCAACTCCAGGCCAGTGGGGTTCACCTCCATTCCTGGAAAGGTGATGGAACAGCTCATTCTGGAGGTCATCTCCAGACATACGGAGGAAAAGAAGGTGATGAGGAGTAGTCAGCATGGATACACCAAGGGGAACTCCGGCTTACCCAATCTGATAGCTTTCTCTGATGGAATGACTGGCTGGATAGATGAGGGGAGAGCTGTGGACGTTGGGTACCTCGACTTTGGCAAGGCTTTTGACACTGTCTCCCCTAACATCCTCCTAGAGAAGCTCAGGAAGTGTGGGTTAGACGAGTGGACAGTGAGGTGTCTTGAGAACTGGCTGAAAGGCAGAGCTCAGAGGGCTGTCATCAGTGGCGTGGAGTCTAGTTGGAGGCCTGTGGCTAGTGGTGTTCTCCAGGGCTCCGTACTGGGTCCCATCCTGTTCAACTTCTTCACCAATGACCCGGACGAAGGGGACAGAGTGCCTCCACAGCAAGTTTGCTGATGATACCAATCTGGGAGGAGTGGCTGATACACCTGAGCACTGTACTGCCATTCAGAGAGACCTGGCCAGGCTGGAGAGTTGGACGGAGAAGAATCTCCTGAGGTTCCACAAGGGCAAGTGCAGAGGAATAACCCTAGGCACCAGTACAAGCCAGGGGCTGAGCTGCCGGAGAGCAGCTCTGCAGGGAAGGACGTGGGAGTGCTGGTGGATGACAAGTTGGTGATGAGCCATCAATGTGCCCTTGTGGTCAAGAAAGCCAATGGTCTCCTTGGGTGCATTAGGCAGAGTGTTGCCGGCAGGTCGAGGGAGGTGATCCTGCCCCTCTTCTCAGCCCTGGTGAGGCCTCATCTCGAGTACTGCTTCCCGTTCTGGGCTCCCCAGTACAACAGAGACATGGAGCTACTGGAGAGAGTCCAGCATAAGGCTACCAAGATAATCAGAGGGCTGGAGCATCTGCCCTATGAGGAAAGGCTGCGAGAGCTGGGCGTCTTTAGCCTTGAGAAGAGAAGACTGAGGGGGAATCCTATCAATGTCTATAAGTACCTGAAGGGAGGGTGTCAGGGGGACAGAGACAAACTCTTTTCAGTTGTCCCATGTGACAGGACAAGAGGCAATGGGCAAAAACTGAACCACAGAATGTTCTGGCCAAATATGAGGAGGAATGTCTTCATTGTGAGAGTGACAGAGCACTGGAATGGGTTGCCCAGAGAGGTTGTGGAGTCTCCTTCTCTGGAGGTATTCAAGGCCTGCCTGGATGCAACCCTGTCTAACATGCTGTAGGAGACCCTGCTTGAGCAGGGGGATTGGACTAGCTGATCTCCAGAGGTCCCTTCCAACCTTAACCATTCTATGATTCTATGCTTTTTGCATTTTCATATTTGATTTTGGTCAGTGATAGCAGTCTAGCTTGCACTGTAGTAGGAAGGAAATAGGAAGGAAAAGTAATTCCAACAGGAAGGAAAATTAATACAATGAAAAACGGATATTGAAAGTTCTTGCTGCAGTGATGTTGAACCTGCTAATTCATACGGCAAACAGCATTTTTCATACTGTTATACCTGTAGTGACTTTATAATGAATTCTTCCTTTTCCCCACAAGAGGGCAAAACTAACAGTGCTACGGGAGCTTTTACAATTTTCTTTATTTCCTAAATTTTGTACAGAATAAACGTTTAACATAGCATCTTCTTTATTAATATTTGTTTATGTCCTCTTCAAAAAAGGAAAAAAAAGAGAAAGTATCATGGAGCAATGGATAACAGAAATAGTATTTTTGAAATATATTTCTTCATTGAGGCTAGAACTAGCCGAGGAAATCCTTTCAGTTCAGAAGATTCTTATTTTCATGGACAGTAAACAGAGCTGAGACTCTGAGATAAAAGGCAGAATGAATTTGAGAGGCTCCAACAAAATGTCACTGTTGTTCAAGGGGAGGATGTACCTTTAGTCAAACACATATTGGTCTAATTCTTCACAGACCTGATTTTCTTCCTCTCAAGAATTTCTGAACAGGGAGTAGTGATTTCTTGAAAGGTTTATAATGAAAAAAAAAAAAGGAAAAAGCTATTGAAAATAGATTTTAAAATAAAACTGTCATTGTGTATTGTAAGTTGTTTAGACTTCTGCAATTTTACAAGCTAAACAAGCAGCGATGTTTTTTTCTTTCAAGTCAGCACTTCCAGATCTGTTGTGGGGTAGCTGGACTTGTCTTCATATTTGCTTGATTTTGACTTTTTAGTCCATATCATTATACTTGTGTGATATATCTACCAGCAGACAGGAAGGGGGAATTGTGCTTGAATGAGGAAAAGCAGGAAGCTACCGTATGAGCTTGTATCTTGACATCTGTGTTGAGCGTGCGATCTTCTTGTGGGCTCCTTGTTTCTGCAGCTAAAACTTCTGCTATTTTTTGTCTTGTCCCTATGAGAAGCGACAGCAGCATTATTTCACTTGTCAAAACTCACTAGGGACAGCTGGCCACCTGCATAGCACAGCAGCTGCCACCCTTTCCATTCTGCATGCATCTATTTTTCTCAGGGGGCAGCAGTACACTGACATTCAGAATGAAGAGGTGTTTTGTCTTTGCACTCTCTGTTGCAAAGTAAAATGATGCCATTTTCCTCTCTTGGTGTAAGTATTATGTCATATGGCAAGATGCTTATACCAAGTATTTCTGGCTAGTTTAGTAGGGATTCAATGCGTTACGGATTTAGTTTAGCAGAAAATCTCAATTACATTTTTTTTATATGATTGGTGGCTGCCTAATACAGAGGTGGCTGCCTAATGTCAAAATATTAATTAAGATGCAGAAGTCTGGTTAGTGTAATGATTAGCACTGCTACCAAGATCTTTGTGTCAAAAAAAGTTGAAATACAACACAAAAGATAATTTACATATATACTTTTGAATAACTAATATTGTACTTTTATCTGCCCTAGGGATATCTTTAAGTCCTTCCCGAGCTACGCTGCAGCAGGTGAAAAGTGAATTAAGTTCTAAAAAGAGAAAAAGCCACCCAGAGACACTGTGTAACCTTATGGCTTCCATCTTTTGCTGTTCCTTCTTCCCTCCCCTGAGCCTCTGAACTCTATTCCTCATGGGACAATGTATGACAACATGGTTGCTTTTCTTTTTCATGGTCTTAGAAGCAGGAGGAAGAGAACAGTAGAAAGGTGGAGACAATAGGTGGTGGAAAGGTGAATGACCATCCTGGGACGCAGGACCTTCATGAGTGTACAGAGTTTTATTGCTCATGATGTGCTCTGCCCCTAAATGTGTTATTGTGTGTTTTTCAGAGGGGTGCTTTTTTTCCCCTTCCCTGTCTTGAACTTCTGATTTCAGGTCGTGAACCTCCTTTCATTTGCACAGTACGATTTTCACATCTTCAGAGGCATGTTCTAAAGCCAATGACAAATGTGAAAACAGCTGTTTTACAAACAGTACAAAATGTCATCCTCTTGCACACATTCAAACTAAATTAGATGCCTGCAATAAGACACACTGGCACCCTTAAGTCCTGATGTTTTTGTTTCAAGTGCTCTGTGTCAAATTTGGCATGTAGTGGTTGAGAAAGTTGAGGCAAGATGATACCTGATCAATAACAGGAAACATGGACCTATTTTCAACCAAAGTAGATGATCATGGATTGTACATGTGATCTCCCTCTAGATCCCTCCCTCTAATCACATGTTAGGCTTTGGGAGCAAGTGCTGTACTGCATGCACAAAATCTTGGTGGTACCTGTTCACAGGTAATGGATTGCTGGTTGCAGCTTCAGCTCAGAGAGAGGCTTCAGTGACTTGAATCTAAAAACCTTCAAGTTGTCAAGTAAGTTATTGAATCAAGGTTAGGAAGTTCTTTTATTACTTCAGCATCCCATGCTAATGAGAAGTAAGCTGTATCCGATTGCTTTAAAAAAGTGATTTAAAGACTCTGCTCTGCCACTTTCCCAAAAGACTATCAGTATGTATGTGCCTTTATATTTTTTAAGTGTTGGCCAAACCTGCTGATAAGGAAATGGATGTTGACCAACATGATTTTGTATGGTATTCTAAATACTACAGTTGTCAAAACTCTTCAGCCTTTATGTCTGCCAGCACCAAAGGACAGCAAGTTTCCAAGACAGACCAGGGAAGGACGAGAAGGCAAATCCAGAGGGTGATAGGGAGGGGAGATGCCAGGAAAACTACCAAAGTCATACACTCAGAGCAATGCAGTGTGACGGGGATAATTCTGCTTGCTCTGCTTCCGAGTCACCTCTTTGGATTCTTTTGCTGTTGCCTTTTTTGTGCTTAGGTGACAATAGTCTTATCAGGCTATGGATCTTGTCTTAAAGTGGGTATCTGAGCTCTTATGGAGGGTCTTTTTCAAGAGTAGAGTACAGTCTCATGCTTCATAGTCTGCTAGGATATTTTATCTCACTTTGAGCATACAATTTGTTCTTATTCCTGGAAAAAAATAATTAATGACTTGTGCAGAACAGGAGCAGAATCTGAACAAACGTTAGTGAATGGCATTCAAGTGAGTGTTAAATATGGAAGTAAGGTGTTTTTCCTCTTAAATCCATGGCTCTGGCCTAAGTCTTGCTCTCCTTGTTCTCATTCCACCAAGGTAGATCTTCAAGGACTGACAGAGCCTGTTCTCCGTCTCTGGGATATGATTTGTCTTTGCTGGCAGATTATTACTGCTGTTCTCAGAATGATAGAGTACAGGAGTGGAAGATCTACTCTCTTAAAGCACCTGTTTGAGCTTTTCCCTCTCTTGCATTCCTTTGTGCATGGGGAAAAGGGAAGGATCTTGAATCAAGACATGCAAGCCTACTTTGAGTTTCTCCCAGATACAGCTGCAGGGATGAGGTGTCTCAGATACAATGATAATGATGTCACTTTGCCTCAGAATTTCTTTTTTACCTCCCCCCTCCCCCCCCATGCCCAAAACACAGAAACTCATACCTTGCAGCTTTTTTCTGGGTTTTATGTTAGAAGAAGGAATGTGCCCTAAATATAAGAGGGCACTCCAATCCCCCAAACCTGTAGATTGGCTTTTCTTTTGCATTTGTCCTTAAACTATCATACTAGAAAGGAGGGATGGTGAGCGCAAAGGCTGAAGACCAAAGTAAGGAAGAATTTGGAATGTGAACACTTCAGTTTGCTTCAGGTGCTGATTGAAATCCACCCTGAGAATTGTTATGAGGTTGCTGTATAGTAGGAAGCTTGGTTTTCTGGCCAGAAGGGAAAGCTGAGTGGGGATAACTCTGTGAGGAGGTTAGATACTTTCACTTCCCTTTGCACTAATGATACTATTTCACACTTCTCTTAAGCAGAACAGCAGCAGGAAGGGAGTATATGTGGGAGTAACTTTTCTCATCACAATTTGCATTACTGAATGATGTCAGAGCAGTGACTTGTCAGTAACCTGGTGAGTTAAAAGCCTCTAGTCTTGACAGTTTTATGCTCAAATTCTTCGGTAAATATGCTGGAGTAGATGGGTCAGACGATTTTCTTGCTGCCTTGAAGAATCAGCTGTCAGTAGTTTTTGATCACAATACATTAAAAAATTGAGAACAATTTACCCATATCTTGCAACCCTGAAGAAAATCTTGGGCAATGTGTTTAGGACCAACCAAGGACCAAGCTATAGATTTAAGAAACTTGATGAGGAGGCTTTTCAGCTCTTGAGGAGTTCTGGGAGGAAAAGTTAGTAGTTTTCTCTGTTCTCTAAGTTTAGGCACTTGCTTCTTCTGCAGATGTATTGCGAGTAGTTCTCTATAACATCTAAACTTCCAGTATTCTTGCCTCAGATTATGATTCATAAGAAAGTGGATGTATTTAGCTTCCGGTTGCTATAGAAATGAAAGGTATTTCAACATTGGATATTTGGGCCAGGCAAGAAAGTCCTGTTGCAGGCATTAGTTCAAAGAACTTGCGTTGTGAGTTAATGACTCACATTGTGAGTTAACGCTCTGCTCTCTAGCCTGCTTCAGCACTTTCTAAGAAGGAGGTTCACTTTATCCTGATGGTGCATCCCTCATGCCTGCCTGTGTGATGGTCACTACTCTGCAGTAGCCTATGAATAGCAGATCTCAAATTCTCAGTCTAGGAAAGATGGGGAGATAAACACCACAAGAGAAAGCAGGGGTGTAGCCACAAGGGAGGACTGACTGTGTATGCGGGTATGGGGGAGAGGGGGGAATGAGATCCTTTTGTGGCCATCTCCTCTGTGACTCACTTCCTTCTCATTTACATTTCACTTCACATACTGTCAGATCTGGGAGAAGGAAGAGTGAAGACCACAGAGATAGCACTGCCTCTGCTGTAACTCCCCTACAGAAATGTGCTGTTCAGCTTTACCCTCCGGCATGGGAACTAGGGGTGTGTATCTTCACCCGTTGGCTCAGGAGAGCCCAGAAAGCGGATGTGGCCAAGCCGCTGACCAGCTCGCCTCTTCCTCTCCCTCATAATGCTGCACTTTCAGAAACTTCATTTTGCTTTCTACTAAGACCTATTTCTGCCTTCTTTCTGAGCCTCTTAGAGAACAGTTACTGCTTTCAGAGACTGAGGCTTTTCAGAGTTAAAGGATGGCTTCTCTCTGAAAATTGGTGCTGTGGGGCTCCTTGTTATGGTCTAGATCCTCAGTACGGTGTCTTCATTTTCCAAATCCACAGGCATATTTTTCCCACCTGCTAGCACTGGAAGCTCATCTGGGTCCTTTTGGCCTTCTTCCATGATGCAGGTCTGGTGGGATCATCTCCCCAGCTCATGGAGCCCTAGTGTCTGCAGGTGCCAGCGTGGGAATAAGCACATTGCTGCAAAGGCAAGCAAGCCAGCTCTTCTGGCTCCATGGGACCAATGCCGGGCAAGAAACAAATCCTCGCATTATTAACTGAAACTGGGGAGGCTTCTGCTGTATTGCTGTGCTAGCTTTTAGCTGAACACATCAGACAGTGCAAATACTGCTGTAAACGTTCTCTAGTGCATTCAAGAGAGAGGTATTTTTGCTGTTGAGTCCATGAATGTAACTGCATTTGCACAGAATCAGATTTGCTGAGCAAAAGAGCATCTCTGTTTAGACCAATTCACTTTGAAAAGCAGCATCCAGAATTACAGACTTCTGTAAATCCTCTCTTTCCATCAGAAGAAACAGCAAGAGGTAGAAGACTCTTGATGGCTGAGCTACTGGAAAAGGGGGGAGCAAAGGTGAGCTGCTTTGTAAATATGGATAAATGGGTAATTGTAGAATGAGAGCGAGCCACAGGCATGGACTGCCTTTGGAAAGGGTGCTGACAGCAACATTGTATTGGTACAGTCAGCACAGACTGGGATGCTTTGATTGCTCTGATTCCCCAGCACGTGAACAACCATGTGACTGGAGACTGTAGCCAGAAGTTTTAATCATTAATGTTAGTACAAGTGTGTCCTTGCAAGAAGAAAGAAGCGTAGTTAGCTAAACAAGCAAGCAGATCATTCTGGCTACAGCTCAAAAAAAATTTTTTTTTGAAGCTGATCATTAATTTCTGACATCTATCTCTTAGTTCCTACTGCAAGAAATACACTGGACAGGAGCTATGCTTCTTGCAAAGCTCCAGTTAAACTACGGCAATGAGGCTGTGAAAATGCATGTGTGTTTGCTTCAGTCTACTTAAGCCATCTGAGGACTGGGCATACAATTCATTATTCTGCCGGAATAAACTAGGTAGATTTCCCATCTAGTAAACAGCCAGAATACAACAGTGCAAAGTTAGCAAAGGGGGAAACCTAAGAAATTCAGACAGCAGAACTTTCAGAGCTTTATTTTAAAAATAAGCCATATAGCTGACCATCTTAGCTTTTCCCTTTTATTCACATAATAAATGATTTATTTCCTTTATTATGTTCACAGTTCATTTTAAAATAGAGGCAGCTTTGACTATAAGTCACGACTTCTGAGATGTGGTAGGACTTCAGCTTCCCTAGGTAGTATCATATTGTATCGTTTTATCCAGAGCAGGAGATTAAACTCGAATTTTTTCACTTGCTCTTTTGATACTCTGGGTACAGAAGAAGCCCCCAAATAGGCTTATTGCTCACAGGGGACAGATCAAATTGTTGCCATGCAGTTTAATAGCTATTCAGCTGTTCTTTCCCCTATAAAAGGAAACTCAAAAGTACAGAGAAAGAATGAGTTAGAAAAGTCAGTTAGGAGAGGAATACTGATGCATTTGCATTGTCTGTACACACTTTATTCAAGCAGCAAATGAAAACATGATGCAGGTTTTAAAGATAAAATTTTGATTTTTTTTATTATTGTTTTTTGAGTTGTTGCTGACCAGTATTTAAATAAACTAAAACTCTCTTCCTACCTAAGTGAAGCTCAAAGCTGCTGATCAGGTCTTGCTCGAACTCACCTTGAAGCAGAATTAAGATCAGAAGATAGAACTGGGTTTTACTTGTTTCCTTCCCCTTAAGTTTTCTTTCTAACACTGCCTCTCCACCTTTGCAGTGCCTAGAAAAGAAAAGAGAGAAGCAAGAGGGATGTCAGTCTTCACAAGTATGACTGCTCTTCCCTTTCTAACATGGTTCAGCAAGCAAGACATTAGTTAGTAAGAGAGCCCTGTAGTGGTCACTGCAAGGTTTCATCATGAATATCTCCCAGAGAAGCCCTCTGGAGTGCTGATTTCAGGTGCTAGCTGTTGTATCTGGGTCACATTCTGAAGGTGTCTGTGCAACCATAAGGCATCAAATAGAAGTTGTGTTTTAGATGGGAAGTAGTTTTAGCCAACCAAATTTCCATTTGATACCCCAGAAATGGGCAGATCACCTGAAACAGGAAGGACAGGTAAAATGGTGGCTCTTAAGCCTTCCTAGTATTTTCTGCAGCACTGTTTTTAAGTTTCCCATGAGCCTGGAAACTGTAATGTTTTTTGTAGGTCTATATGTAACACTTGCCAGGCTCCAGTTTTAGACAGTAGCTGTTTTTCTACATCCTATATCCTTTTCCCCTTGCAAGGCATGCTCCTCTCCTGACTGCCAAAATGCAGGGGCCAGGCACAAGCTGGAGGCTTTCCTGTAATGCTTTGCATGATCCTGAAGGCTCCCATCCACTCTTATTGGACTATTTGTTTAATTACATCCAGTTCTCCATTACTATGGGAGCAGATGAAGCCAACCAAGAAACATTTCTGTGTCATTTTGCCCTGACTTAGCTGAGACTGTGGCCCTTGCACTCTGGACAGCTGTCTGAACTGTGAATGACACCTTCACTTGGTGGTTCCACTTTAGAAGAAATCGTATTTCCTATGGGACGAGAAGAATATGTTGAGGTCTCCTCAGCAGCAGTGAATTGCTGTCCATTTTCTGTTGCAGTTTCTCCATTCCTGCAGTGTCTTCTGTTGGGCACCACGCTGCAGTGGGGCAACCAACCAGAAGGGCCATATTGTTGTTCTCAGTCCTAGTGCCTGCACATCAGTATGTAGGTACAACCTGAACAGGAGAAAAAGAGCGTGTCAGAAGCAAACAAGGACTTACTATCTCCCTTCCTTCCCTAATGTCACCCGTATGTCTCTTCTCAGAGCTGCCCTAGGCTCCCTCCTTACCTACCTGGCTCCAGACGTGCCAAGCTATCCCTAGAGATTTGTTATGCTTCTCAAGCTTGTGCAGCTCATCTTGCCCAATGCAGGGATGAGAGTGATTCAGAAATCTCCGGTCAGCGAAGACGAGAAACAGCTGGGAATAAGAACCACTAGTCATAAGATGTACAGCTGTCTCCATCCTTCATGAAGTTTTGAATCTTCCTCACAGCCTCCCCTCTCGCTCACCATCCATCCTAGCCGAGTGTGACTCTTTCCTCTGGCTGTTTCTGCAGCATAGTGAGCTCTTGGAAACTCTGCAATGTGGTGCTTCTCCAGGCTTCCTTCTTGTTTCAGCTCTTCTCTTGGTTTGTATCTGAAAACTAGAGAGTTATTAAGAGAAAAAGATGAAGGAGAGGGAGAGAAGAAGAAATGGAGGAAGCTCTCTGAGTGTAAAAGCTTACTGAGAATCACGGTTCTTTCCTACAGCACCAGGAATTGCAACTGCTCATGTGGAAACTGCTCCGAATAGCAGACTCTCCTTGAATTTAATCTGTCTGTACCATTGACCTGGATTAAAACCTGATGAAGAGCTGACCAGATCAGCAGTTCCTGGCAGCTCAGTTCTATGTCTTTACTGTGCTGATGAAAGAAAAAACAATCAAACTAAAACCCCTCCTGGTCTCAGTGGGAGAGCTGGGAGCTGGCAGCAGAGGGATAACAGTGCTTGAGAAGAATGGGAGAAAGGAAGAGGAGGGGAGTAAGCAGCAGTTTCAGGCCATTTTCAAAACCACCCAGCTGCAGGATATAGGGAAAGTGTGAAATAAATCATGCTGCCAGGTGCCTAACCATAGGCTTTGGGTGAGCACAGAACTGCGTGGCTGCTCTGTGGGCTGAGAGGAACAGGCTTGATGTGCCGCTTGCCTTCTGGGCAGAGCAGTGTGGAAAAAATGCATGGTCGATGAGCAGGAAGGAGCACTCTCCTGCCCCCAAGGTGCTCCCTCTGTGAGCACTTCTGCTTTTCATGAAAAGAGGATTTACTTGGTGTCTGCCAGCCAAAGTGGCTGCACTGTGGAAGAGGAGAAAGGATGGAAAAGGACCCAAGGGAAGAGCAAGAGAGGAGTAATGTTGTCCTTGTGCATAAACTGAATTGAGGGGTAGGTGTGGCTAGTTGCTTGCTGGCAATGATTCTTTGGAAAATCTCAAGATGATGCCTTTCTAACTGAGTATTTTCTGTCCTTCTGCTCTCTGACTTCTTTTTCCTTGGGATTGGTCACTCAGTAAGCTGCACTTATCTTGCTTTAGGAACAAGTATCAGACTTGAAGACTACTTTCTAAGGGGATACTTGGAAGGCTGTCTGGTTGCTGAGATAACCCTACTGCTGAGATAATCCCCTTCTGTCCTCTGCAGAGGCTGGGGAGGAAGCACACTCTGCTTTCTCCTCCAGCTCCTCCTGGGCCATGCAGAGCTGGCAGAGGGGAGGATCACCTCACTGGGGATCACCTTGTTCAGTGTCAGTGCATGAAGCAGGGATTTTTTTCGGAAGATTTCCCAGGACCCTCTGGATTACCAAAGAATGAGGTATTTTCTCAGGTGAGGATGCCTGAGTGTTACGTCCCTGGATTTCCTTGCCCTCTGCTGAATCTCTGACTACTCCTGCCTCTCCAAGCATATCATAATGTATGAGTGGTCTTGGTCCAAGATCAACTCATTTCAGCTGTTTTGAGAGAAGGAGCAGGATTATAATTGTAGGGCTCAGCTCTCTCTGTGACCTAGAGAAACGCTATGGGAATTTTTTCTCGGCTTTGTTCTGTCATCTGTTGCAGTTCACTTGGACAATGAACACTTCTGTCTTTTCCTTCTTGATTTTTATTCTTCAAACTTCCTTGAAAATGAAGGAAATGAAACCACAGAGCTTTTCTGCCAGTGGCACAGGAGAGCTCAGCCTCCTTCCAGAGAAGAAATGAAATATAGGGTGAAGGAAAAAAAATATCTCTAGGTGTGTATGCAAGCCGCAGGAGCTTGAAGACCACTGCTAGTTTTGTGGGCTGGGGTGACCGAGGCCATGATGTCTCCTGGGCTTCTCCAGTCTGGCATGCTACAATAAAAAGGGTTCATCTCCCAACTATTGTGAACTGTTGCAGAAGGTCCTGTTGGTGCAAGCGTCTGGGAAGCAGAGGAATGAACATTGCCTGATAAAATGTGCTGTTCTCGCTAGATACTTCCCAAGCTGCTGCATAGGGTCAAACTGCTGCCTTTTTGGTGCAGGTTGTCTTCCATTTTCTTCTAAGAGAGGGGAAGCTGCAGGTCTGGCTACATTCTTGCTGCAGAATTGGTTGCAGTAAGCCATCAATCTTGAGGGCTACTGAGTCTTATCAGCAGGATGTCACCTGACACACATATCTTGCACCAGAATGGGACATTTCTACTTTAGCTGAAGAACTCATCTAGAGTAGGGGCTGGTGAGGGGCCAGGGCATGAACATAGCTAGGCACATCACCGCAAGCCAGCTCAACTGCAGCATCAGGTTGTTTCTATGGTGTTTTGAACCCTTCCCAGACTGGAAAAATCTAGCTGAGTTGCCTTCTCATCAGAGGCTGGAGGGGGAGAGAATTGGATTTGATGAAGAGTCAGTGGTGTGTGAGGATCTTAGCAGACGGGTGGTATGGGACAGGAAGAGAAACGGAGGGCCAGGGAATGGACTGCAATGAGGATGAAGCCCAGAGAGGGGCTTCCCACCAGCTTTCCTTGAGGTCTGGCCAAGCACTACTGATACCTATGGAGGCATGATATGGGCTGCAGAGAGGACTTAGCTCGGGGAGCAGAGGACAGGATCAGTCCCCTCCCATGGCACATGGTCTAATCCAATCCTGGGATGGAGCGTGAGTCCTTGGAGGTTTGCCAGTTCCCTGCTGTCAGCACTAGGGGGAAAAGTGCCTGGACAAAGCCTCCAGGGCTCCTTGCTTTGGTTCAGGCTGTGCACAGCAGGTGCTGTCACTGTGAGCTTGCAATGACACAGGGCTTCCTAGAGGACCACTCAGTGGGGTGCACCAGGGTCCTGTGGGAGGCAGATGCCTGTGTCAAGTAGCTGGTGCTGGTGTCACCAGCATTGTGCTGGGGAAGGCAGGAAAGATGCTTCCCTGGTAATAAGGCCTTGGTAATGTGGATTTGCACCTGTCTCAGACCCTGAAGATGTGAAGAAAAACCACTTAGTCATGTAGATATTGAAATCTGGAAATTCCCTGTTTCCAAACAGACCTGACTTGTGCCCTGGATGCTGGTTGGTCAAAGTCCTGAGGAGCCCCAGGAGCCGAAGAACTCTGTGAGAGCTGGGCTCCACACATTCCAAAGCTCACCTAGACAGTGCAGCATACCGGGTGCTGGTGTCTCAAAGCAGGCACCTAATGTCTGGGCACATGCAAAAGGGAAATAACAGCACCTTGTTCTTTCCTGCAGGAAACACATCTGTAAGTTCTGTCAAAGCCTTTGTGCTGTGCTCTGGAGGGAATTGTAGGACTCAAGGAACATGTCAGGAATAGTTGCAGAAACAACAGCGGGAAGTAAAGCACATGATTGCTGCTCAGCCAGTCAGTTTTCTCCAGCCCAGCTACAGTGTAAGGCAGGGTCCTGTGGACAAAAAAGCCAGATTGCTCTGTCCTTGCAGGGTACCGCAATCTGGCTGTGCAAGGGAGTGGTATTGGGGTTATATGGGCAGATTTAAAATGTTGAATAGTGTGAGGGTGTTGTGTGTGGCTTTGGAAGTGTTGTCAAGACTCTGTGCAGTGGGATTTGCACATTTCTATGTGCCAAAATCAAGATGCTTGTCATGAAGCTCTGCATGGCTTGGCTATCTGAAACCCTGCAGGGTTTTTCTGCCTTAACTGTGCAGAGAAGCTATGGTGCATAGATTGTCCTTGGTCCTAGCCTGTCCTCAGGAGGAGCTGGAGAGTAAAACGTTGTGTCACCCTGATTGGGACCAGTTCCTCCCTCCTCTCCCCTTCCTCTCTCATCTTGGCCCCTACTCCCTGCCTTGGTTCCTCCTTGTTCATGAGCTGTTTGTGAGTGCATGACCCTGGGTGTAAATGCTGAGATCAGTAAGCAAAGTGACTCGCCACGCTCTTTGTGTCCATGTGACTGCAGTTTCCGTTAGCTCCTTCCGCAAAGGCTATATTAGTGCTAAGCTAGAAAACGGGTGAAAGAGAAAATCAGCGGGCTACAGCTAACCTTAGTCCCAAGAAGTCGCTGAGCACTAGGCAGAGTGGGCTGTTAGCTGCAAGATGAGTTGCTGTGAACCCTGCACGTCGCTCCAAGCGGTGAGTATTTGCCTCCCAATATTTGCCCCTCAGGCTTTGCTGAACTGGAGCTAAAATCCAGGTGGGAGTGCGGGGAACCCTCTTGCCAGGTTAAAGCACTCGTAAACCTGGTGGCTGTGCATCATTTATGCCCACGTTTGTAAAAGTGCCCTGGCCAATGATGTGGCTGCGTGGGCTGGTCCTGTGGCCTGGCATGTGCAGCGGGAAGTACCCCTAGCACTCAGAAACCTCTTGCCTGTGTGCTGCAGGTTCATCCGGTGCTAAGCAGGCACCAGGGCCACCACAGGGCTATGAGGGCAAGGATTTCCTGCTTATTCTGCCACCTGCTCTCCTGGCTGGGGTAGTCACCAGCAAATTTAGGATGCTAACACACATGCCATCCTCTGTCCCCCAGCCTGCCAGAGCCACCACAGGGAGGGCTGCAGGAGGACTGAGATGGGAGAGAGCTTGTAATGTTGGGGGAGAACACAGATGGGCACTAATGAAACAGTGGGTAGGAGAAAAACTGATCTGAATGAGAGAAAGCAAGAGCTTCTGCAAAGCAGGGGGATCCAGGATTCAATCCCAAGCTAGAACTAAAGCCCCAGGTTTCATGGGCACAGTGCTGCAACGAGGACACAGCAGGCTCCATCTACCTGAGCTTGCTGCCAGCTGTGTCCCGGCACAAGGCTCTGATAGAGGTCAGTGACTTGGGAAGGGCATAAGCTACTTTATATCAGCTTTATCCCAGAGGGGGAGAAATTTCTTTTTATCCCCATAGAATTAATTAGCTCTGTTTTGATAAGGCATTGACTTCAGATTTCTGGAATTCAGTATAATCCCACTTTGGGTGTTCCAAGGGAGAAGAAAACCCAGAACACATCCCCTGCTCCATCTTGGGTGCTAAATTCTAGCTCCAGCTACTCAGGCTGCCAAAAATAACCTTCAATTTCTTCTTCAAGTGTTAACAGATATGAAACTCTGCTGAGCCCTTGTCAAGACCTTGCTACTCATTTGCCTGAAGTTCAGCTTTTGCCCAGATGCAAATGTCATCAACCTTGGTTCCACAAAATTAGTAACTTGGGACCTTGTATTGAAAGACAGTAACTTCCACTGGGCAGCACCAAGGGGCCTCCAGAAGGTTATTACAACGACGGGTGCTAGAGGGGACCAGCCCCTGCAGTGAAACTCAGGGTTGTTGGTGTCACCCAAAGTCAGCTTTTTTTTTTTGCTGTGAGGGTGGAGTTACAAGCTCCGGGTGGGGAGGAAGCCTCTTTCTCAAGTGTTGCAGTTCAGTGGTGTTTGCAAGCAGCTGTGCCTTGCCCACATGTGTGCTGCTCCCCAAGCTTTCAGCCCCATGGTCCAGCATTGCTGGTTGTTCCTGCTTCAGTCCCTGCTGCCAGGGACCAGGCTGCCACCTCCCTGTCCCTCACCTTGTCCAGCCCTCAAGTGCTCAGCCAGGAGGTAGCAACCCTGAAGGGGCTCCTCAGCTCTGAGGATGGCCTAAAGAGGGAGGGTGAGGGTCTCCTCTATGACCCCATGCTGGCATGGGGAGTGCTAGCTGCCTGGGGGTTGGTGCAGGGGGCTGTTCCCCATGTCTTCATGCCTATGCTATGTTCCATGCTTCAGAGCACAATCTGGGAAGCTTGCAGTAGCCCAAGTCTCTCACAGGCCATGGCAGCCGCTGCTACAAGGTGTTTGTCACCTGGAAACCTGTGCTGCCCATCACCTCTCTGTGCCCACTGGGGAACGATGGGAGCCATAGGCCTGGCTTCAAGTAGAGCCATAATAGCTGAAGGAGGATGGAAGTTCTGAGCCTTGAGCTGCCCCCAAACTGTAAGCAAGCAGCCAGTGCAGAGCAACAGGGTAACTGCTGGAGAAGAGACACGATGGCATGTCTGAAGGTGCTCGAAGTGGGAATGGTGTTGTGACAGGTATCCTAGGAGAAGCCCAGGATGAGCAGATGGCAGCCTTTGATCCTCTCACCTCTGTTTCTGTCTTCACAGGAGTGCTGTTGTTGAAATGGAGCCACCATTCCTCGGTTTCTCCCTGATTCTTGTCCTTTTAGCAGCAGGATGGGGAAGTGGGGCTGGTGCAGCCTGGGCAACGTCTCCTGGGGGCTGCAGACTAGTGAGTTGCCTCTTGCAAAACCTCACCCTTCTGATGAAGGACTTGCTCCTACCCTACAAATCCCAAGCATCTCAACATCTCCAGACCCTCCTTATCCCAGTTACCAAGTTAGCATCAGAGCTAAGAATTGAATGGGGGGCTTTAAATGTGGAGCTATCTTCTCCATCCACACTTTATTCCCTAAAATCCTTCATCCCACCTCCCTTTCTCTTCATGCCTCATGGCTGTCCCTCCCCTTGCTGCTATTGTTTAAGTGTGCCCCTGGTGCTCCTATTTACATGTGCCATTGTCTGCCTTCATGGCATTGTGCAGGCTCCTGGCTGCAAAGTGAGAGTGGAGGGATGTAGGAGCTCTGCTGACATAGGCACTGGTTGGGCAGCAGTCATGTGTCTGCTGATGCTCTGTGCATACCTGTGTTTGCATAGACTTATTCCCTGGTCCATCAAGTTGCCCTTCCTGTGAGATATTTCATATTCACTTGCTTCAGGTGCAGAGCACTGCCTCCTGCATTGGAAGATGGTTGAATTCAGTCCCAAGAAATCTGCAAGATGACATAGAGGAGTTATTGCTTGATGACAACACTATACAGGTCCTTGGGAATGCCTCTGTGCTTGCATACCAAAAACTGAGGCATCTCAGCTTGTCAAAGAATCGTCTGAAGCTCATTGAACCTGGTGCATTCCTGGGCAGCCAAGGCCTCCACGTGCTCTCCTTGGCAGACAACCTTCTCTTTACAAACTACTCAGTGACAGCAGCTGCTCTTTCTGCTTTACCAGCTCTAAGGAAACTGGATCTAGCTGGAAACCACCTCACTGAGGACATGGTATCAGTTTTGCTCTGGAATCTGTCCTCCTTGGAGGTCTTGTCTGTGGCCAGGAACATCATCATGAGGCTGGACTCATCCACCTTCACAAACTTGACTCAGCTGCTGGAGCTGAACCTGGAGAAGAATTACATCTTTGAGATTGACCAAGCTTTTGAAGGGCTGCAGAGGCTGCAGAGGCTCAACATGGCTTACAACTACATTCCATGCATTGCAGAGTTTGACCTGACGCAGCTCAGAGTGCTCAATGTCAGCAACAATGCCATTGAGTGGTTTCTCACTCTTGAAAGTGATGCCCTCTTTGAACTGGAGGTGCTGGACCTGTCCCACAACAAGCTCCTGTTTTTCCCTGTGCTGCCTCGGCAGAGTAAGCTGCACTCCTTGCTGCTGAAGGACAATGAGATGAGCTTTTACCAGCATCTTGCCAATGCCACATCCCTGGTAAATATCACAGTGCAGTTCCTGCTCATTGACGGCAATTCCACCAACGTCACTACAGTCAGCCTCTGGGACGAGATTTGCCACAGCAATCTCTCCTCCTTACGCCTCCTGGACATGAGCCAGAACCAGCTCTGGTACCTACCGGAGGACTTCCTGGCAAAAATGCCTTCCCTGACCCACCTGAAGCTGAACCAGAACTGCCTGGAGATGTTTCACCTGTCGGAAGGGAACCCTTTAGCAATGCTGAAGGACCTGGACCTAAGCCAGAATCGTCTCTCAGAGCTACGGGCAGACCTGCCTGTCAGAGGTGTCCTGCCCAGCCTGCAGCTATTCAACTTGAGCACCAATAGGCTGCACATGCTTCCTGCTAGATTTTTCACCTACACCAGAAAGATCACTACAATTGACCTTAGTCACAACCGGGTAGACCTTTGTCCCCAGAAAGCTGTTGCAGGCAAGGTGGAGAACCCTCCTTGTGTAGACATCAGGGGTATCACAACCTTAACTCGTCTTTCCTTGGCTGGCTGTGGTCTTCAAGGGCTGGGCAGTCACCCTTTCCAAGGGACATCGCTTACACACTTGGACCTCTCTGACAACCAGGAGGTACTGTCTGGGGGCCTGGGATGGCTGCAAGATCTTACTCTAACCTTGCGAGTTTTGTCTCTGAGAAACACCAGCTTCTCTTCCACTGTAGTAGACATTGACTTCTCTGATTTTCAGAGCCTGACATGCTTGGACCTATCAGGAAACTCCCTGACCATCTTCCCTGCATCTCTGGGCATCCTCAAATTGCATACACTTGACCTCCGGGACAACTGCCTCCCAGCCCTTCCACAGGATGTGATATGGACACCCCTGGGGAAGAGTCTGCATGAGGTCTACCTCAGCCGAAATCCCTACAACTGCTGCATGCTGGGATGGTGGGACTCCCTGCAGCAGGTTGAGAGGTTGCACATCCGTGATGGACAGGAAGTGACCTGCAGCTATGCCTCCAGGACAGTGAGTGCCAGGGCCCTACCAGAGCCCATCCTCCAGGGCTGCCGGTGGAGCACAGCTGACCTGGCTCTCCTGTATCTGGTGCTTGCTCTGCCAACTTGCTTGACTCTCCTGGTCGCCTTTGCTATTATTTTCCTCACACTCAAGCAAAAGTTGCTTAAAATGGTGAAAAGTCGGTGTGGAGTATCCAACCCTTACTGATGGGTGTAGAGGAGGAGGAAGGGCTGGTGGCACTCAGGAACGGTAAATCTGTGCTGGCCATCAGGGGGGCTGAGACCTCAGCTGAAAGATGGAGCAGCCGAGAAATGTTTTCGTACTGAATTTCAGCTTCCTCTAGGGCATGTTCTGCTGCTTTGGGCTGGGCAAGAACTTACCTCCAGGCTCCCTTGTGGGTCTGGAGAGGAAGCAGTCAGTAACAATAATCGCAGGAGGATTGTTTTTTTTTAAGACACTGTGAATAGGAGAGAAATTCAGATGGAGAGAGAGGATCACAGGAAGGAAGGGCTAAATGAAAACAAGGGGAATAATAGATGTTAAATTCCCCAAGACGAGTGAGGAGATTTGCTGGGCTCAAGAGCCACAGGACGACCTGGGGTGCTGGGAGAGGTGGTGTTCCTGCTAGCAAGAATGCTTCACAGGCCTAAGGGTATTGGGGCCGAGACAGAGCCTGGGGCCATGCTAGAAACATTGGCCTGTGCTGGATCTTTGAAGAATGTGTCTTCTGCAGAAATGTTTGGATGATGTTGCTGAGAGCTGAATGGATGCAATGCCAAATCCTTTTTAGTTGAAGGGGTTATGATACTTGCTCCCCAGCCGTGTTCTCTCCCATCAATCAGTTCCCTTTTATTTATTGATCCCAGTAGCACACAAGACATCTATCAGCAGTGCAAATTGTCCCACAGTGCTATAGGCAGCCAGGGGCTAGCTGATTACACAGGAAGTATCCGATGTGCATGACAGCTAGTGAATTGCCCTGGGAGGAAACAAGCACCTCATCCATGTGCTCTGAAGAAGGGGCATGCTGCTAATGTCAGAACGAAAACTTCTGAGTGAGAACCACATTTAGTGACAAACAGTTTCTAAAGATCCGTTTGCAAGCAGTGGGATTACTCTTGCACGTGGTTGCATGGCAGTGACTCAATTGCTAAAGTTTTTAGTCAACTCCTGATTTGAGTTGTGAAATGCAAAAATGTCCCTGTCATTTTAGCAAATAAACTTACATATTAAGTGTTTTGCATTCATGTTTTTTGAAGAGTGAGGATTTAAGAATATATAAAGCTAAAATAAATAAGAACAACATCTGCATATTACAGGTTTTATCAATGAAATTTCAGTCTATGCTTTTGGGGCGTTTTCCCAAGGCATACCACTAAGAAAAGGAGGATCAAAAAAGATTTGAAACAGAGATCCATGTTGAGAGCAGCCACAATGGCAAGGTGTCTGTCTTTTCAGGTTCCTGTTGGGTCTACCTAGAAGCAAACTCAGCAACTCATCAGCAATGGGAGCTCTGGCAAATGTCTATTAACTGCTCAGAGGCAATTTTTGGATGTGCACACATGTGTTTGCATGCTGTTAAGATAGATGCTGTCAGCATGGCTGAATACTATGTTTTAGGGTGTCGTAACTTGTTTAAGTAACAGTCTCAGCTAGAAGAATCCATTAAAAATAGCTCGAGTAGGAATAATGAAAAATATTGACTAAAAGATACAAGAATAAATTATATCACAGTTAATATTTTATCATCACTTCAGCTTGTAGTTTCTTTTTGTCAATCAACTGCTGGATTAAAACAGACACAGAGCAGGTAAAATAAGAGAAAATCTTGCTTCTTGCCAAAGCTGAGTGGTAGCCTTCTGCAAGTTCTGCTCTTGCTGGCTGACAGCTTTGGTAGGTGTAGAAGGATTGCCTGCAAAAAACACTGGTCACAGCAAATACTAGCTCCCCAGTATCTACGTAAAATGGTTGTCTGGAGAAGTGCTAGTGCTTCTTTGTTTAATCAAGGATTATTGTGGGGGGGAAATGATGGAGGTTTGTGCTAACTATAAAGCTTTGGATGTCTGACCTTCTGAGAACCATATCATCTTTGTCTCTGTGATGTGTCATGGATTTCTCCAGTGAAACATGAGTTTAAGCAGCAAATGGAGATGCACAAAAGCTAAACGCCAATGCAGCATGAGCATTCTAGGGACTTGAGGTCCTCGCCTTGACTGAGACGAGCCCCAGTGTGGCAATGTGGTGTGCATCGCAGGTGACTTGAGTCTTGCTCAGGGGGCTGTGGAGCTGGACTCAAGCCATCACAGCCTTCTCAGCCAGCCCAGGTATTATTCTCCACTTTTCACATTGGGGTGCCCTTAGAGGTGCTGGAAGGAGATGCAATAGCTAAAGGAGCCTGAGGCTTATGGTATGAGTCTGGCTATTGGGAGGCAATGTTGGGGAGCAGCACAGCCAGGCTGCTCACAAGTGCAGGAAGCTGAAGGTGATTGCAAGGCCTACAGGGCAACATCCTTCTCAGTAAGAGTGCAGTCCCACAGGATCAGAGCAGGGTGAGCAGGGCAGGTCCATGACAATAACCAGAGTCAGCTGCAACCCAGAGATCCCTAGAAAAATCTGTAGTGATGAGGCAGGGCCAAGTTCAAGCCAGAAAGTGAAGTCCATGGTTCAGGGTCAGGGAGTTACCAGACTGAGCACAGGCACATCTGCAACATAAGGTAAGGCAGAGACCAAGAATGAGCTCCTCAGCTTAAAAGCAGCTCCTGACCAAAGCAGGGGCAAAGGCAGACACCATTACCCCAAATAACCCTGGGGCCAGGCAGCCAAACCACTGGAGCAGAGGGTGCACTCAAGGTCCTACCAAGCACATGAAGGAGGAATGAGCTGAGATGATGTCCCATGATAACTTTGGCAAGCAGAACTGTGGATGTAGAAACCTCCAAGCATGAAGCCAGCACTCTGGGACATTGCTGAGAAAGAAGCCAAGCCTGGGTAAGGTATCTTCTCTATGTCTGTTTTTGCAAGTCATGCTGCTATCTGCAGTCTCAATACGAGGGACAGACATCAGGTAAGCATGGAGAGAGGCAGGGTGGTTGGGGAAAAATAGAGCCATGACAAGGGCTGGCAGTGCTCAGTGTGATTCTACACGGGTCAGTGGCATGCTTTGCATGCCTGACTGCTGTGACAAGCAGGAAAAACACACAAAGATCAGACCATATGATGCAGAGGTCTAACATCTCTCAGAGTACCGAGGAGGGCATCCAGGAGAGGGAATGAGAGGTGTCCACAACCCTCTATGCAGCAAGGGTATGCTCTGGGCTTTGTGTCCCATCTCCTATCTGCCACTTGCTTTCCTTGTGTGGGGAAGGCAGGGTGTTTCTCTTGAACCACTTCCATATTGGTACAACCAGCTGGCACTGGTAGGGCTGAGCTGTAGAAATGCTAGTGCCAGCAGGGAAACTCAGACATCAAATGTGGCTTAGAAAACAAACTGCTTCTGGTCATGTTTTAGACAGAAATAGCCAGAACAAAATCACGCCCTGGCCTGGGGAATCCCTTAACCTATTTCAGCTGTTCTTTTAACTGTAAGCTGTATGCCTTGAGGGGCAACGGGGAGTTATAAATACATGTGTGTGATAGTGGAACTGTGTCAGCACTGGCTACCATGACCATACTGCTACCCGCTGGGTGGCCCTAGCCAGATCGTATCAGCTGGTAAGTCTGCATTTTTGCATTACTGATGCTGCAGAGGCAGCTATGATCTGGCTGTGATCTTCCAGAGCTGAGGTCCTCAGCACAACCACTGAGCTGAGACAGAGTGGCAGGATCAGTGCCTATGGCTAGTCAGAGTGGATTGTTCAATGATAGCATTGACCAGGAGTCCACCAGTCTTTGGGTGTAGTTCTTGTGGTGCACTTGTGGACCTGGGGAGAGGTTGTCATACTCAGTGCTTGGGTAGTGCCTGTGCTGAGCCGACACTCCCCTTGACCACAGGGCTGAGTGGGCCAGGTAGTTGTGTCCTCTGCCTGGGGAGTAATGGGTGGAAGTCTCTCAGTGCCAGATCTTGCTGAGCTCTGCTTGCAACTGGAGGCCTCCTTGCGGTGAAGGTTTGCAGGCAGGAAAACCACAGGCTGAAGGGCTGGGCTCAGCTCTTGCTTGGGGCTCTCCGATGCTTACATCCTACATCCTCTCCTCCTCAGGGTGAGGAGGCCGGACAAGGCCACACTGGTGGGCTCTGTTGCCTCCCCTGCTTGGAGGCTTTTCAGGCAGCCTGAAGTGTGAAGTCTGCCTACAAACTTTTTATGAGGGGAAAACACACATTGGGCATGTGATTTTCTCAAGTTGGCTGTGTGAGGTATTGCACTGCTTCCTGCAGTTGCCCGCATGATGCCCTCCCAGCCCCTTTCCTGAAGAGCGGACCAGAGCAGAGTTCCCTCTGCAAGCCTTCCTCCATCAAGGATTTTGGGAGCTCTTCCTTTATGCCCACAGCTTTCCAGGAGCCCGACCATCCTGAGAAATGCTAGTGGTGGGCCTGGACTGCTAAACTCCTTACCAGAGCCATGCCATGCCATGCCCTGCTACCCTGAACCTGCAGGTATCTCTGGGAGCTGGGAGGGCTGGAACAGAGGTCACCGCAGTCCTGAAAACGTTTTGGCTGGCGTTTCCTCAGCCTGTCTGCTATATTCACCTTCTGGTTGGCCTGGGGTGGAGGGGAATCTGAACTGCTGTGAGTGCCTTGCTCCATGCTCGAGTGCTGGTACTAGGTGTTGGAGGCTATCTCAGCGCCCTCCAGTGCTGCTCCTGGTGCCCTAGGTTGCCTTTGTGGCACACCTCAGATGAGTTGCCTTCCCCCAGCTCACTTGGCATTGTGGGGCAGCAGGAGGTGTTAGGTGATGCTCAGAGCAATTTCTCTCAGGCAAGTCTTTATGAGAAATGAGGCACAAGTGCTCATGCCCTGCCTTATCAGGTGGATGTGTTTGCTTCCTCTGCAGTGTCAAAGAGCTGTAGGGCTGCTGCTGCTTCTCCTTTTGGCATGAGGGGGTGGTGGAGCAGCCTCGGGCATGTGAGTATGTGGGAAACAATCCAGATTACATAGATAAAACCAGTGTTTTACTGCTTATGTTAAGCTAATAGGGGGAAAAGTCTACTGAGCAAAAATCTAAGGAAGGTGGGGTGCTTTCTGAAGCCATTCACCCTGTGGCTTGCTCTGAATTCCAGAGAAAGACATGTCCCTGGATCAGCTCTGCCCAGCTTCTCTCCTTTTGCCAGCAGTATGAAGAGGTGCATTTTGGTTTAAGTTGAACTGGCTCCTGAGGGTATGTTTGTTCAGCCCCACAAGGCTATGGTTGTGGGGGGTGGAGGAGAAGAGTTATCCTGGTAGGTAAGGAAGGGACTTTCTACACTGCTCCAGGGAACAGGGCTGTGTGTTGCTTCCGAACAGGAAGTCAGCTGGTTTCCCTCAGCAGAGAGGAACGGCATGATTTGTCAACTGCTGTAGGAGTGCTGAGCTGTGGTGCCTTGAAAGGGTGATGGTGTTGGGTTTTATGTCTTTGGGAATGTGATTGTCCTGAAATGGTGTGAGCTGGAGCAGGACTGAATAGAGGCAAGCTGTAATACCCCTGATACTGTAGGACCTGTGTACGGAAGCAGGCCTAAGGTGGCTGCAAGTGCCAGCCAAGACCCAGGAGGTACTCAGAAAAATAAGTCAATGTACAAAGAGACAAATGTGGCTAAGCAAGAAACACATGGCAGAGCACCAATGGGAACAGGCAGCACACAAGAGGTGGAGGCAGGGACAGGCTGCAAAGGAGGGATTCAGAAGCACTGCCCAGGCATGTAGACATGGTGCCAGGAAAGCCAAAGTTTACCTGGAGCTCACACCTACAGGGAATGTCAAGGGCAAGAAGAAGAGTTTCTACCATTACAGTAGTGTAGTAAAAGGCTGAACAAGGAAAATGCGAGCCCATTGCTGAGGGGGTTGGGAGATGACTTAGTGAGACAGGACATAGACAAAGCTGAAGTACTCAATGTCTTTTTTTGCCTTGGCCTTCAGCAACATGGTCTTCCAGGCCTTTATGCTTAGTGAAAGAGTTCAAGGAGAAGATGGACTACCAATAGTGGATGAGAAATGAAGAAGAGGTGATTTGCAAGGACTTGATCCATACATGGGTCCCAAGGAACTGCATCCCTGGGGCTGAGAGCTGTCTGATGCCCTTGCTAGTCTATCAATCACCTTTGAAAGATCGTGGATATCAGGGGAGCTCCTCAGTGACTGGAGAAAGTCAGATACAGCATCCATCTTCAATAATGGCCAAAAAGGCATCCCAGGGAACAATAGAATGGTCAGCCTCTCTTTGATCCATGGGAGAATCATAGTTGTTTTTTTTTTTTTTTTTTTTTTTTTTTTTTTTTTTTTTTTTTTTTTTTTTTTGAGCACATTTCTAGGCACACAAAGGAGAACAGGTTGATCAGAAACAGTCAGCATAGACTGACCAAGGCTAAATCATGCCTACCAAGCTAATTGCCTTTTGCAATGAAATGACTAAATCTGTGGGCAAGAGGAGAACAGTTGGTGCCATTTACCTTGACTTCAGCAAGGATTTTGAAATATTTCCTACAATATTGTTGTACCCAAGTTAGGCTTTTACAGTCTGAGTAGGTGGGCAATCAGATGGATAAAATCTGATTGGATGGTCAGGCTCAGATAGCTGTGGTTAATGGATTGTTCTCTACTTGGAGGCAGCGACAAGTGGAGCTCTGCAGAGCTCTGTCCTGGGGTAGTCCAGAGCTTTGTCTAGTTCAGTATGTCCTGTATGCCCTAGGGTATGTCCTGTTCAGTTAATGACCTGGAAATCTCTTTCAACAACCTGGAAGAGGCAATGGAGTTCCTTCATGTCAAATTTTCAAAAGACCCCAAACTAGGGGACTAGTTGGTACAGGGCTGGGCAGGGCTGCTGTTCAGAGGGACCTGGGCAAGACAGAGGAATGGGCCATCAGGAACCTCATCAAAATTTAACAAGGGAAAATGCCCTGTCCTGGCCAGGACAAAGAAGAGCCTTTGGCAATGAGACAGCCTGAGGACTGCCTGGCTGGTGAGTGGCTCTTCTGGAAAGGCTCTGGGGATCTTGATGGACAGAAGCTGAACATGAGCGAGCAGTGTGGCCTGACAGCAGAGATGCTAATAGCATCCTAGGTTGTATGAGCAGCAGCATAACCAGGAGATCCAGGGAACTGATTATTCCCTCTGGTCAACACTCATTAGAGCACATCTAAGTACTGAATCCAATTTGGGTCTCCCACTTTAAGAAAGATGTTGATGAACTGCAGTGAGTTTCACAGAGGGCCACCTCTATGAAGCAAGGCTGAGGGACTGGAGGACCTATGGGGAGGTCAACAGGAAGATGGAGCGAGGCTAACTGCAGTAGTGCACAGCGGGAGAATGACAGACAACAGGCATCAGCTGAAACAAGAGAAGTTTGGACTGGATGTAAAAGAAACTTTTACCCTATAAGGACAGTCATGCTGTGGGGCAGGTTACTCAGGGACATTGTACAGTCTCAGTCTTTGGAACTTGACAAGACAAAGCCAGGAGCAACCAGATCTGACCCTGGAGCAGGCTCTACCTGAGGAAGAGGTTGGATGAGAGATCTCCAGAAGTCCTGTCCCACGTGAATGATTCTGTGATTCTGTGTTTCTATGTCAATGCTGTTTTGGAAGTGTTACTCGAGGACATATTAGAGAGGCATGTTGAGATGGTTGTGAAGACAATGTAATACCTCGCACATAGGACAGAGGAGGAAATGGGCAAGCCACCTCACTGAACAGCAAAACCTTCACAACCATCCTGTTCGGTCCGAGATTCCTTGTGCACCAAAGGACCTTATGAACAAATTATATTTTGGCAGACAAGATTCTTCTTGTAGTTGTTCTCCATGTAGCAATGCATCTCCTGGGCTGCCCAGGATTAGTGTGGAGCTGGTACAAATCACAGAAGAGTTTAGTACTGTAGTTGCTGGGATCTGATGATATAGCATATGAAAAGGTGCTGCAAAAGTATGCGTTTAACAAATTAATGACCTCAGGCAGTGAAAGGTGCCAGCTTTGTGCATTGATCAAGATGCAGGTCTCGAGAGTGTAAACACATTTGCCATGCATCCTTAATAAATATTAATGAGTATACCACAGGAAGCCTTGTATGCCATAGAAGAGATGATTAAACACACAGATCAATGATAAGCAATTTAAAAACCTACTAAAAAACCTCTTGTCCCAGCATGAAAGTGGAATGAAATGTTACATACAGCCAAGTCTGTATTTCCATGGTCCACGAGGCATGTCAGAGGGAGCTCAAAACTATCTTCCACTGCTTGAAAGACCAGCAGCTGAGGGAAGTTTGTGTTTTGTGACTGAGAGATGTTGGGTATCTCTCCTGGTCACCTGATTTCCACAGTGCCCCACAAGAGTCAAGAGAAGGCCTTTCTTACACATGCTGGGCTGCAGGATGGTGCCTCAGGGCTGCAGCAGCACTGGTGCAGGCAGCGGGGTCAGGATGTCCACACATCTCTCCCTTGCTCCCAGGGATGGTGGCCTGGTATCTCTGCCCTTTCTTGGGCAGCCACAGCTTTCTTGGAGGACGAGATTGTTGCTGCCTGAGCTGAACAGCCAAGGAGGGGCCAGGCAATATGTCAGGCTGGACCTCCAGGAAGTTGCTTCAGGAAAGCTGGTCCCTCATTCCAGGAAGCTGTTTCCTCTGCAGCTCTGATGGCCCACATTGCGGCAGCAAGCACACTGGGGCTGAAAGGTACTTTGTTTGGGGCGTCAAGTCACTCTTGTCTGAAATGCCTCCTTAGCCGCTTCTTAGCATGTGTGGGGCAGGAGCTGCATCTCAAAGCCGAGCAACTTGAACATGACTCTGTTGGCCAGCTCTTGCTTCATCACTGCTCTTTCTGGGACGAGCTCCAACTGCCAACTGAATGCTGTGCCAGGGCTTGTGAGCACCCTGCAGATGGACTTATTGAATGGTGAAAGGCCTGCACCTGGCTAACCTCAGTAGCCAGCTCTGCCTGCCTTTCCCCTCTGCAGCTCTTTGTACGGGTTTTCAGAGGTTTCTTCCTTGTGTGCGCACTAGCACTGCTCTGTTGATACCGCAGTGTTTTACTGCGGTCACACTTCTGTTTGTTGAGGCGCTGCTGCCAATGCACAAAGGGCCATTGCTCTGCTTCTAGTGAGGATTTTTTTTTTTTTTTTTGAAAAAAAAAGGTAGGGGAAGTGATTTCAGCACCAGTGAGCACCCAGGTAAATCCTGAGATAATGCAGCCAGGCTGTCTTCCTCCACAGCAGTTCTGACGGAGTCCTCCACAAGGCTGAGGAGGATGAGACTCTGGAGGGTGAGGGTGGTTTGGAGCCATTTGTCACACTGTTCTGCCTCCCACCCACACTGGTCATGCATCCCACCTTGCCCCTGCTTGCCTTACTTCTGCTGAAGCCCCAAGGTACTTGTCCTTGTCTCCTTACCTCAGTTTTGGGCCAGAAACATGGATGCTTTTTATTCTCCCAGACACATAACTGGGCAGGCAGGATGGTTGAAATGGAGGAAGGTCCTGAACACCCCATTGAGCACAGTTAATTCTGGCAGCTGAAATTGCCAAAAGAGCAGCAGCAGAGAATCCTACAGACAAAACTAGTGAGATGCATCCCACTGCCAGCCTCACAGGATGGGGGCATGTCAGCTGAACTCACATTTTTCCTCCATGGTCTCACTGAAGCGGCTGTGGTTGGAAGAGGTCATTCGAGACACAGTAGAACAGCCCTACTGGTTAACAATCAAGAGGGCATACTGTGGTCAAAAGCATGCAGGGATTTTATTTTCTTTAGACTTTCAGCAAAGGATGTGACAAGCAGAACACTTAGTTACTTTGGGGACAGTGCATACACAGGATCCATGCCCAGCAGGTAAAATTCATTATGAGGATGATGCTGAGGTCCATGCAATGACATGGTGTTGTGTTTGTTGAAGTCTTCAGAGTAAGATTTTTCCAGTGATCAGGTTTGGTGTGAATATTGTTGAGAACTAATATGGTGTTTTAATGTTTCTGTGATGTCCTAATAGCATCCATCTATCTTAGGCTGGGGGAAGATCTTTCAACCTAAATCCAGCAACAGCTCTTTTGCATGAGTCTGCTATACAACCCTATTCTAATCTACCACTTTCAAATCCTGTGCTCACCTTACCTGGAAGCTGCTACACATCCATTTATGCCCTGTGAATAAGCACTAGGATCTTTATCTCTCCCACCACCCCACACAACAAGCTGGCAAAAGCAACTGCTGCTGAGTGGAACTTCAGTGGCCTCTCTATGGAAATGAACTGTCCTGTGGGACGCTGGTAGCACTTTGACTGTGTGCTTAGATTGCCATAATGGAAAAGATTGTTGTCTCTCAGTGACAAATAGCATAAAGTCAGAGACAGCCATGTTAAAAAATATGAAAAAAACCCCAATCTTTATTATTCAATGGATGTTGGGTTTTTTTGACAGAGCTATCATCAAGGTGTGTTTAGTCAGAACACAGCTATTGTGTATGACACTGCACGGATTAAATTATACTGAATATCATCTGTTTTCCACAGATCTACATATCCAGGAGCAGAAGCGAGCTGGAGGAAGCAGCATCACTTTGCTTGTTCTCACTTTCTACAGATACCAGGCTGGCATTCTCAGTGAAGAGTGACATGAGAAAAGAGCCCATCATGAGCATCTCTAGTACACCCAGGTGCTAGAGGCTTTGGTCTGGTTTTGACTGAGAGTAAACACCTGAAAATGAAGCTGAGGACTGTAGCTGACCTGACAAATGCATTCTTGGAGCCCAGTTAAAAATGCACCGAAGTTCAAGGAGGTTTGCTGCACGGGCTGGAAGGAGAGCAGAGCCATCTGCAATTGCTTATAACCTTTTCCCCAGTTGCCATCTTCTTAGGCAGTTTTCAGTGAGGAAGGACCATGTGTGCTGGCGCAGTTGCCTTCAGCAGCCAGCACAAATTGCTCATTCATGCTGAATGCGATGGTCTCCAAACGCAGTAACAGAGCGCCCTCCTGCGGCCAAGGCATTGAGTAGGCGCTCTTTCACCTTCACTGCTACCTGGCCTTGGTACCTAGGTCCTATGCACTCCCCTATGCATCTGTATGCACCCAGACCCATGGCACTCTTGGACTCAGTCTGGCATCCAGTAATGTGGGCTGTGCAGTCACCTTACCAGTAGGTGCCTTCATTCCAAAGCTTGATCATCCCCTGGCAAGGACACTTCTTCTATTATCTAAGTTAAGACAGCCTCACTGTAACATAAGCTGGTAACTGTTTATCTTGCACCGGATGGACAAGCTGGGCACTTGATTCCTCTCTTCTTTTCAGTAGCCTCTTTCCAGAAGTACTGCTTGCCTTTCCGCTAGCTCTATGCCAGAGAAAGATGTGATACTGCAAAGCAGGCTTCCCCAGCATTTCTGCACCATAATCACACTGGTAACTTATATCCATGTCAGCACTCATGCTGCCTCCTGAAATGTTATCTGGCAGGGCCACTGCATAGCTGGTTATTTCCCTTTCTGCTTCTGAACCCTCTTCTCCAAAAGAGGCACGTTGGGCTTGACTCAGCTTTCTCTTTCTTAGGCTGCTTTCCCAGGTTATCAGGATCATGATAGCTTCTAAGGCTCACCAAAGTCTTGCAGTCCTCCCAGCTTGGAACCCTTTTTTCCACAAGTGCACATGCTCTCTCCTTTTATCCCCCTTATTAATGCATTTATGACAGACCCCAGCAGGACCCAGTCTGGCCCTGAGCTGCTTGCAACTAGCTGATCTCCCCCATTCTGGGGATGGCACCCAGATCACACTTCTTATCTCACTCATCGACATGCTGTAAGGAATAATACTGTCTCTGGGAAGCAGCCTTGTCTTACCTCCTCCCCTCTCCCCTTAATGACAATTTACTCTGTCTGCAGAGATTTGCGGGCTGCTCCCTCCAATGTGCTCCATGTTAATACTTACGTGCCTTTGCAGCTCTTGCCAAAGAAGGGCATGTGGTTGGTTTGATGTGATTTGCTCTTCACAAATCCGTGCTGGCTGCCTATGACAGCATGTTATCGCTTTGATTTGTAGGAACCAAATTATTATTTGTAGGAACCAAATGATTATGGGACTGAATAGCCTTCAGTGTTGAAATCATGCTGGTTCACTCTGTTTCTTCCCATTTTAAAAAACAAAGCATCTATTTACCCTTTTTCAGGCACCTGCAACTGTCCATACCTGTATCTTCCATGAATTAACTTTCAGCAGTACAGAAATTTTTGGTCTCTTTAGCACTCCAAGGAGGATTCGCTCCATTCCTTACATCTAGATATATCTGCTATGTTGCTTATTCTCTTCTTCTACTTCTGGCTCATACTTCTATGTCCATATTAAAATATTTTCTGATCATGTAAAAACTTTTCCTGAAGAATAAAGCAAAAAAGGCACTGAATACAACATCTGTGCTTGCTCTCTTCCCCCAGTAAGTAATAGAACTATATTCTTCATTGTTTTATTGTAACTTCTAATTACATCTAACATTTTTTCCTTACCATATGCCCTCTTAGTTGTATCTCACTTTGTGTTTCTCTGATATTAGCCCTGTGTGGTCTCTGCAGTTTCTTAATCGCTCATTCTTGCTTCAACCTTAAATACAATTCTTTTTTTCCCAAGTCATTAAAAAGCTCTTTATTGAGCCAGTGTTGTCAGGGCCCTGGCTATTTTACAGCAAGATAAGCAGAAGTATATGCACCTGGGAAGGGAGTCGACACAGCGGTCAATTAGAGACTGAGCAGATACACCTGGACAATGCTAGTCAACCAATAGTGACGCTTTGTAAAGTGCGTGAACACCTGAGCCTTCTGATAGGATATATAAGCCAGTTAGGTAGAATAATAAGGGAGTGAACTTGCATCACATTGACTCCACAACCTCTCTGGGCTAACTCTTGCAGTGCTCCATCACTCTCACGGTGAAGACATTCCTCCTCACATTCTGGCGGAACTTCCTGTGATTCAGTTTTTGCCCATTGCCTCTTGTCCTGTCACATGGGACAACTGAAGAGAGTTTGTCCCCATCCCCTTGACACCCTCCCTTCGGATACTTATTGATAAGATCCCACCTCAGCCTTCTATTCTCCAGGCTAAACAAGCCCAGCTCTCGTAGCTGTTCCTCATAGGGCAGATGCTCCAGCCCTCTGATCATCTTGGTAGCCTTATGCTGGACTCTCTCCAGTAGCTCCATGTCTCTGTTGTACTGGGGAGCCCAGAACGGGATGCAGTGCTCGAGATGAGGCCTCACCAGGGCTGAGAAGAGGGGCAGGATCACCTCCCTTGACCTGCCGGCAACACTCTGCCTAATGCACCCAAGGAGACCATTGCTCTTCCTGGCCACAAGGGCACATTGCTGGCTCATCACCAACTTGTCATCCACCAGCACTCCTCTGCAGGTCCTTCTCTGCAGAGCTGCTCTCCAGCAGCTCAGCCCCTGGCTTGTACTGGTGCCTAGGGTTATTTCTCTGCACTTGCCCTTGTGGAACCTCAGGAGGTTCCTCTCTGCCCAGCTCGCCAGCCTGGCCAGGTCTCTCTGAATGGCAGTACAGTGCTCAGGTGTATCAGCCACTCCTCCCAGATTGGTATCATCAGCAAACTTGCTGAGGAGGCACTCTGTCCCCTTCGTCCAGGTCATTGATGAAGAAGTGGAACAGGATGGGACCCAGTACGGAGCCCTGGGGAACACCACTAGCCACAGGCCTCCAACTAGACTCTGCACCACTGATGACGACCCTCTGAGTTCTGCCTTTCAGCTAGTTCTCAAGTCACCTCACTGTCCACTCCTCTAACCCACATTTCCTGAGCTTATCTAGGAGGATGTTGGGGGGACAGTGTCAAAAGCCTTGCCGAAGTCAAGGTACCCATCGTCCACTGCTCTCCCCTCATTTACCCCGCCAGTCATTCCATCAGAGAAGGCTATCAGATTGGGTAAGCCGGAGTTCCCCTTGGTGAACCCATGCTGACTACTCCTGATCACCTTCTTATCCTCCATATGTCTGGAGATGGCCTCCAGAATGAGCTGTTCCATTACCTTTCCAGGGACAGAGGTGAGGCTGTCCGGCCTAGAGTTGCCTGGGTCCTCCTTCTTGCCCTTTTGGAAGACTGGAGCGACACTGGCTTTCTTCCAGTCCTCAGGCACCTCTCCAGTTCTCCACGCCCTTTCAAAGATGATGGAGAGCTGACAACAACATCTGCAAGCTCCCTCAGTATCTGTGGGAGCATCAGGGCCCATGGATTTGTCAATGTCAAGCTTGCCCAGAATGTCTCTAATCCTATCCTCCTCAACCAAAGGAGTCTTCCTTTCTCCAGAGTTCATCTGCTCCAGGACAAAGTATCATGGTTTAATTTGTGCTCATCTCAGATTTCTCATAGGATTAGTTCTGTCATTTCCATTTTTAGGAGAAGAACTATTCCAAATATCAATTCCTGTGCTATGAAAGTCTTATTGAAAAAGTTGGAATATTTTAATTCATTTGTGGTTGCAGAAGGAGGAAAGACAGGAAGTAAATTAGTCTCAGGGCCAATTTATACCTTTTAGTTTCTCGGATATCTTTTTGTTGAGGATATTTAGATCAAGGTGAAGGCCCACTTCTCTCTGAAACCTCACAACCCAACCAAATTCAGGAAGCCAAAACCTGGGAACCTTGTGGTGTCACGTAATTTTAGAGAGTCCTAAACTTAGTCTTCCAATTCTTACAAGAGAGTAGGACTTGACTAGTACAAACCAGCTGAGGTAGACAGTGGGATTAAAACCTTAAGTAGTAAATAAAATACTAATTTGCAGAGATAAATTCCTCTGTGACCATCAAAACACTATCTGGAGGACCTTCTGCCATATTTACTTGTCATGTCAAGTTCTCCTCTAGTACTGCTTGAGTTCCAAACTGTAGTCTGATCACTTAACAGCAGTGAAGATTTTGCTTTATTCTAAAAGATTTTGCTTTTATTCTAGCTTTTGTGACATTCTGCCACACAACTTATCTCAGATAGTGTAAGCACGTTTTCCCAGAGGTAAACATTTACTGACAGAACATCATCTAGTAGTTCAAAGTAGACACTTTATTTTATCAACTCACAATCACTGTATTTTCAAGAGTGCTGTCAGAACTAACTTATTTTCTAAATATTCTGTTTCTTAAATATAAGAATTTATATTTGTGTAACCTGCGGCTGCAGATTTAAGCATCACTTAGGACATACGAAAGTTCATATGAATATTCAACATTCTCATTGCAATGTTGACTTTATCCAGAAAATAGACTAATATATATTTAACATTCCAACAAGTAACAATAAATACCACAGCTATGCAATAAAACTTGAGCATTGCTTTCAAGATATAAATATTTAACACTTCATTTTAAGATGAAGATGAACAGAAATCATAGCAATACAAGTTGGTGAGGTCTTCTGCCAAAGCTGACTGAAATGTAAAGAAGTGGTAGATGAATGATTTAAAGTTACTTAGGCATTGTGAATATGTAAAGATGAAAAAAACTCAAGTTCAGCTAGCCCATTTCCATTTCATCAAGTTGGACTTTTAAAACAAACTTTATTTAAATCTGAAATTACTGTAACATCTTAGCCCTTCGATTCCCCATAGTCAATATAATATGCATCAATTGCAGGAATTGAAAGTGATGCAGTAGAATAGAATAGAATAGAAGTACAATAACAGCAGTCTATGTTAGGAATTTAGGTTTTCTCTCTGACCTGTCCATCTATGAAATCTTTGTCCATAATCAGATTTCTTCACCTGACTCCACATCCCAACCACAGGACTCTAGCTGCTCATCCTGTGGAAATTCAACCTCAATATTGTAGATAAAATCTGGATCATCTTTCTTCTTCCTATTCTTTTCAAAGAGCTCATCCATGATGCTCTTCCTTTTGGCTAGTTCCTTGTCATCTAATTTGTTCATATCCTCTTCTGGATCAATGGTCTCTTCCCGATGAATCTGTTCCAAGCTCTCAGCCAGACTCTGTCCTCCTAAATGACCTTTCAGCAAACCATAGAACTTCTTTAGCTGACGTAGTGAGACTCCTTCCAGGTAAGCTTTGTGCCGAGGGTTATTCTTCAGCTGTTCAGCAGCTCTGCTACAGTCTAAAGAGAAGATCACCATGAAGAATTACAGATGCAAGAATACTCTCATTATATAAAAACATCCTCTTTTCCTAAACCCTCACACGAGATATCCAAACCTAGCAGTGCCACTATTCATGTTAAGATGTGGCCTCAGGCTCCTCAGTAGAGACCATGCCAATATTGTTTCTGTATCACCCCAAAATGGTCCCTTTATGCACTCCTGAAAGCTGGCAAGAAGGTCCCCAACAGTCATTAAAAATACTGTGTTACCAAATTGCTCTTCCTTTTACTGCATGTAGAGTGGATCTAGGGAATGCCACAAGAGAATACACCACACCTGAGAACTTTGAGAAATTTCGGATAGGCATGATACGCTGGCGAGTTTTATCCTTGTCTTCCTCTTTATAGATAAGAATAATGGATGGAGGCTGAAAGCAAATGCCACACTTTTTTGCAATGTAAGTCATAATAGCTCTTGCTACTGGCTGAAGTATATTCAGTTTTATAAGAGATGCCCTCAGAGACTTCAGTGCTTGCTGAAAACAAAAAAAAGAGAAAAAAAGGGGAAAGCAAGTGTGAGTGTCCCCACATACCATTCTCAGAGGTAATGTATTTTAGACCCAAATTTTTATTGGGATTAGTGACTCAATTAAGCAAAAACACTCAGCCATGGTGTAAGTATCCCTGATTTCAGGAGAACTTGAACATGTTCCTTCACGCTCTTTGAGCGTGACCATGACTCTCAGCTGCTCAATTTGCACATTTGTCACTACTCTGCTTTTGAATCAGTATTGAGTAACAAACATTGTAACATGTAAGTTACAATTTTTGGTCTGTCAGCTAAGCAAAGTACTGCATAGTCAAAGGATACCTAAAATATGCTTTTTATTTATGCATTTTAAATGAAAAACATCAATGTACTACAGTTTCTTCACAAACAACTTTTTACTGCATATCATACCCACTGCTCTGGAAAGGCAGGAAATTGTTCAACTACCAAACCTTTCTCTTCTTTAACCATTATGCTTTTAACTTTGTATCACCTGATAGTTTATATGAAAGCTCAAGGTGTGAACTCAGATAGAATCCAATTTTTCTGTAAAGATACTATAACTTATTTCTGCTGTACGCTTATTTGAGCACATATGAAAAAATATTTGGAAAATAAATTTAAAATGAAAACTTGAAATATCTTAACTTGACCAAAAGAGTTTCTGCAAAATTAAATAAATCTGAATGCTGCAGGAAGTATAATAAAGACAGAGTTCTATGATCTTTTATATATTATTTTGAAAAGATACAAATTGATTAATATGGTTCAAATTCCCTTCACTTGTCTCTGTTTCTGTCACAAATGAGGAGATACCATATTCCTTATTTTACATAAAAAGAGAGATTTTTTTTTTATATTACAGATGGAGGGGCATCTAGTCAGTTCTTGTAAAGCTTGCTTCCAGTTTCAATCACCTCAATAAAGAAGCATTCATGTAATCTAGGACAGACAGGATAAGGAGGGAGAAGAGATTCAGAAATGGAGAAAAAATATGATTGGGTTCCAAGCAGGAAACACTGAAAATACGCAATTGTTTTAAAGAGAGACAAACTTCAACTGTTTCATTCTTCTCTAACTAGAATACACCATCAATTAAACTGAAAAGCTGAGAATATACAAGTGACAAATGGAAATGCTTTTCAACATGGCACAAACTTTGGTAGAGTTTATAGCTCTATAACATTCACAAGGATCAAGAATTTATGAAATTTTGAAAATGCTGAGCTGATGTGTGAGGGGAGGAACTAGGAACTTCTGTGATACTTAAAAGGTGGAGAAAGTCTTAATTAGGGGTTGGAGGGAAAGAGCTGAGTGGCCCACTACATCTATAGTGTATTTATACAGACAGTAAAATTCTACAGATATTAAATATTTATGCTAGGATTTCATTTTTAAGTAAGAAGAACTATTAGACTCTTACATATCAGTGCATACGTCAGCTACTAAATGAATGAAGTTAAAAATTTACTCCATAATTATCCTTTATAATTTCCTCTGAATTATTTTCTACTGTCTTGCAACCATAAAGATAGAATGCAAGTCTGACTGACTACAGCAATTTCTCTTTTTCTGCTTTATAATAACCGTCCATAAACTTTTGGCCCTGATCCCCTTTGAATCACCTGATTATTAGAGGAGATGTAGATCAGGAACACAGCTGCTGCAGATCCTCTTTCCCATTTTAGTGTGCAACACTGAATGCAAATGTTACTTTCCTTTTGGTTTCAATTAAGTGAAAGGATGTCAAACATCTAGGTTGTCTCCTACTTTGACTACTCTACAGACTGTAGAAAACCAAAATAAGAAATGACTCAAAAAAAAAAAAAAGGTATCTCCAAGTAAAGAAAGACAGTGTTAATATTTAAAACCTATTTCTAAGCTAAGTTTAAAAATCAATCTTCTCCATGGAAAGCCACACGGGAAAGAATCCAAAATCACCATAATATTCTCAATACTGAAAATTAACTAGAGGAGTTAGCTATATCTTTTTAAAAATAATTCTATGAATCGGACAGAAAAGCTGTATCACATTTCTCCTCAGAGCTATGTTCACTATCTTAAAATGAGATGATGCTTCAAACTTGAACTGAAATGGTTTTTTGAAGTATAAATAGCAATCATGAGAATATGCCTCCATGCTTCAAATGGCAAAGAAATCCTTCTTGGAAGAAAAATGCAAATATGAGACTACTTTACGCAAATCCACATGAAAGATGGGAAAGAACAGCATATCTTCCAGTAATAAAAACAGAAATTATTGCTACTACTGGCAGAAGGTGCGGCAAATGTGAAATGGCAGTGTTTTACTAGGCCTAAAGCTCAGGTGCCTTTTTTTCTACCAAATATAACAGAAAAACATTTGCAGTTTGACACAAGCTTTTCGCCGCGAAATACTCGCGCCAGGCGAGAAAACTCAGCCGCGGGTGCTGCCGCGACGCATCGACATCACCTTCAGTCCGCACAACGTTTCAGTGCTCAGCTGAAGGACTCGCTTAAAAGGTTGGGATCGTCCCTAAGATCCCGCAAAGCGGCTGCGGTGGGCGCCGGAAGCGCCTCCTCTCGGCGGGAACGATGCCACTGCCTCCCCAGTGGCGACACGACGCCGCCGGCCCGGCCGAGCCCTGCCTGCGCCGCCGCTGTGCGACAGCGCCGCCCGCTCGCCCCGCCCCCCGCTTCCGCCGCAGGCCCCGGCCGGGCAGCCCGCAGCGCTACCTGAAGGCCCGAGGGAGGACTGTGGCGGTCCTTACAGCTTCGGGACCATTCGCCGGGGCACAACAGGCATTCTAATGAAGGGCAGCGGCAGCGTTTGAAGCGGATCGCACTGGGGCTGCAAGTTGAGGAGAAGTAGGCGAGCAGGCGTTCGCTAAAGGGCCCAGGCCGGCGAGGGCACGCCGCTCGGCTCAAGGCCCCCGCGGAGAGGGCTTGAGGGGCGGGGCGGGGCGGGGCGGGCGGCGGCGGCGGCCATGGGGGTGCGGGGCGCTGGGGTGGCGGCGCTGCTGCTGCTGCTCCTCTGCGCGGCTGGCAGCTTGTGTGAGTGCGGCAGCCGGCAGGATCGCGCCGCGCCGGGTGGCGGATGGCCGCGGCCCGGCCCAGCCCGGCCCGGGGAGCGGCGGTTTGGGGCTCTGCGGGGGATGGGGAGCGGGCGCCGACAGGGCTTGTGAGGAAGCCCTGCATCCACGGAAGACTGAAAGTCTCTAAGGCGCAGGAAGCCAGGGCGATCTCTGACAGGGGCTCGCAAAACCTGGTGTTTTTACAAGCGCTTGGCAAAATCCTTGAATGCTTAATCGTTTGACAAACGAGCAGTTTTGCTCCCCGTGTTTATTGTGGAGCCGCGGGTATGTCCAGTTCCTCTCGCTCAGAGTGTTTTGTAGCTTTTTTGGGGGGACTGGCATCAGTCGAGCGAGCTGTGGTGAGGGATGCGGAGGCAATCAAAGCCAGGGCATCAAATCTGTATGGGCGTGGGCTTTGGAGGACTTCAGATCTTTTCAGCTGGATATGATTACAGCCATCGAGGCCTCCATGCTTGGTTAAAGCTTAACTGAGTGTAGGCTTAATGTTTCAGATGATGATAGATGATTAAAGCTAACTGGATTTGTGTGTAAATAAATAGAGGCGTTGGTCAAATGTCTTTGGATTTTTTTTTCCTTCTTCAGTTGACTGTTCAACTGCCCTTACTACATCTCTGCGATTTAAATTTGAACATGTGGAATCGTTTTGTAGAGACATCAAACAGTTTGGGCCACTTTATTTGGGCTTTTATCTTGCAAATATTTTCACCCATGCTTAGCTATATGTGCCTACTTGTTCATAGGATCAGCTTCTGATTTTGAGAAGCATGAGAGATCTACACTGCTCAGTCGGTGATCTAAGAAACATATACTTGTCAATCACATTGAAATATTTCTCTCTTCCTATGAGAGTATTTGCGGATACTTCATTCATACATTGTAAGACTGCTGAGGCTTGTTAAAATTGTCTGACCTTGTAATAATTAAAAGTACCTGTGCCGTTCTGTAGACACTGTCATTCATTCTGTGATGTCTTAGATGTGCAGGCTATTTGCCAGGATGCCATTGTCACACAACAGTTTCTGCAAGAGGGATTTCACAGGTAAGCTATCACTTAAGAACTCCGTCAGAATATTTGTGATTTAATTTTGTTCATTTACAATTTGTGCACACCTGTATCAATTTACTGAGCTGTATAAATGGGTAGTATGTGGCTAAACACTAGCTATATGAATATTAGCATGATCAACTAACAGTTACAAATTATAGTAGAAGAATAGGAGGCTATCTTCTAAAATGGTCATGGTGGTTGTTGGCAGTTTGAATAAGTGAAACATTAATTTGTTCTGAATCTAGAATTAGGGTGAATTACAGTTTTCTAAATGGACTACAGTTTTCTAAATGGAAAAGGACAGAATGGCTTGACAGAGAGCACTTTCTGAATGCATCCTATGTAGTACAAATATGTGAGAGCTGCATCTAATAGCTATGCATTTGGGAGCATGTCTCCTGGGTTTGTTGGTGATGTCTTTTGAAATGCAGATATAAATGTTTTGCCTCTGTTACTTGTTTTAAGGGACCTATTGATGAAGGTAGAACTTGGTAAAATGGGAGAGGATATAGAAGGATGTACAGTGGCAGCTAGAACTCTTCTTCCAGCAGGAATCTATGTGGATCCCTATGAGCTGGCATCATTACAGCAGCACAACTTAACAAAGGTAATGTGCCCCAAAGTTGAGACATCTGGCAGCTATTCACACAAGGCAGAGTATGGTTTTTGCCAGCGTTTGGAGCATGCCTTGCTCAGGAAGGTATCATCTGTGGTCATTATGCAGCTGCTAGAACGCAGGTGATTAATTCCCTTTCCCGAAAGGAGATGCTGCAAAGTGTCATATTCTTGACTTTTCATTGTGTCTGCCAGCTTTATCAGCACTACTTGATGTAGGGCATATTTTATGTCATATGCTGGTGATATTTCTACACATAGATGTGCATACATGGGAGCCACTGCAGATCTGTTAGCCCCAGATAAGCAACTCTGGTAAAAGTTACCTAGATTGAAAAGAAGGAAAGTTAGCCCCTGCAGAAGAGGTGGTGGTGGGGAAAATAGCAGTGATTTCATGCTGCTTATCTGCTCAGTCTCTCTGTAAATACACTGTAGCAAATATCAGAGTCTTCAAAGGAGCAAAATAATGGCTTCTCTGATGGACTTCGAGTAGCTTCACAGTTTTTGTTTCATCACAGCTTTCTTTGTTGCTTTCCAGTATTGACATGCTAATTTTGGATTGAGATATGGAAAGGGTGTGGCTTAAGGGAATCCCTGTAAGTGCTAATTCAGTTAAAACATATGGGTGCAAAGACACTTGACAACTTCTGTTGGGATGCTTGTATGTACTATTATGCATGTATTAATGGCATAATTACATTGTAAAGTCTTCAGATTTAAGAATAACTCATTGGACAGGGACTTGAAAAGTTATTCTGGAGCAGCTGAAGGAAAGAAGTTCTTACCTGATGCTCCTGACCATAGAACAAGGCCCAGTGTTAGAAACTAAAATGGTGAGGAAGATGGTTTTAATTAGAAATGGGTTGTAATAATTTGTCTTTTTTAATTATAAAAGACAGTCATTTCCCAGTATCTAGCTGCATCATCTGGAGAGATGCCTAAATTTTGTAGTCAAAAGAAAGTATGGGAGAGTCTCTGATTCACTGTTATGTCCAGTGGATTTTTCAGAAGTCTGAGGCATGAAGATGCATGTTCTTGCAAGTCTTGATTTTGTAAATACTAGAATAATACAGAACTAGGGAAAGAAGTTCTAGAAAATAAATTAATTCATTTGTATTAGAAAGTTTGCATGTTTCAGACCAGCACATCTGCTGAAATAATTTTTCCTAGCTCTCCAGAGAAGTAGGTAGGAATAAGGAAAAATAAGGAACTTAATAAAGAGGAAGAGTAGTGTTTTTGAAGAACTGAATTGAGATCCTTTGCCATGAAAATTACTACACTGCTTAAGTGCTGAAACTGAGGTTTGAGAGATTCATGTGCAATTCTTGGCTCCACTGCAGGTGACGTGAATTGCCAGTCCTTAGTTCTCCCTCTTTAAATTGGGACTAGACAGTGCTTCCCATCTCCTGCTATTTCTCTATGTAAATTGTGTTCATGTAGTAAGATACAATCTTAAAACTCTACATAATATTTAGCTCAGTGGTTCATATTGACCTGCAACATAACTTTGTTTATGATGTGATGGGATTCAACTTAATTCATTTTAGATGCTTGTCTGCTAGACATGTATTCTGAGCTTATGGCACAGATAGTCTTTATAGACAGTTGGAAAGGTAGACATCTCTAGGACGTGGTTTGTCTTGTCCCAAGTTTGATGTCTAAGAAAAGGTCAGATGACTGCAAGTGCTTGGTATCATATTTCACTAGGGAGGTCTCTGTGACTGATCAGATATAGATGCCTGTTGAGGAAGTCTGAAGTAAGATAATGTGGAAGAGTAAAGTGTACTCTATATATACCCAGTAGACTTGTACAGTTGAATTTGTTTGAATCTTTGAAGGACTAAATGTTAATGCAGGAGTTATACTCCTGTTCTGATGCTGCAGTAGATTACCACAGTAGACAGTGACCTTAAATCCTGGAGTGGCACACACTATGTTTTTTTTTTTTTTTTTTTTTTTTTTNTTTTTTTTTTTTTCTTTCCTCCATATCCATCCCCTGTCTGAATTCTGGTGGCAACCACGTCTGTATCTTTCTCCACTTGCAGGTGGTGTTAATTCCTGACGCTGTTGATGTAGAGGCTCCTGAGTACTTAGCCACAGATCTTGCTGTTCTTATATACCTGAAACCCGACCCTCAGTGTTCCCACTGTTTTAGAGCTGCCTTGCCTGTGCATGGACGATACCACCGACCAGCAGAAAACAATGCGGAAGTGTTGGTTGTTCTGAAGAGTCCAGAAGTACTGATCTGCTGCTGTGACAGTGAGTTTCTCATTACACATGCTTTGGGTGAGAGAGGAATAACTGTGGAATCTGGATCTGTGTTTGACTTCAGAAATGGAGTTCTTAGTAGTCGTGTGAAAATAGGAGCAAGATAGTGGCCCCAATTAAGGACACATTATCTTCCCCTTACATTTTACAGTACTAGCATGAATGCTACTGCTGCCTGACCAAAGGCAGGTTAATTGTTAACAGACATGATGATCTTTTTTTTTTTTTTTTTTTTTCCTATTTTTTTACTGTAGGGGGCTATATCCCCTGAGTTTGGGCTCTTTCACCTGGAAACAGTGACAGTTGGTCTATTTGTCACAATCCCTGCAGGCTCTGGTTTACTAAAGATCAGCTGCTTAAATCATAGGTTTTCACAGTGTTTCTGACATGGCAGCTGAAGCTGTACATGCCATACATGCAGTTTAATATTATTCAGACTCAGGTATTTAAAATAATTGAAATATTCTGATGGTTTCAAACCCTCTCCTCCTGCATTTGTATAGGGGAAAAATGTAGAAATCTGTCTTCCTGAAGCATAGAATGATTGTAGTCTCAAACTTGTCTGAAACAAGAATCTCATATCCACTGACAACAGATATTTTAAGTTAAACAAACAGTGGAAGCGCCCATTTTTGCTATCAGTTGTATTTCCTTTGCTGAAATCATTCTTGCTAGCTGCCAAGTTAAATATTCTAATGTAACTCAGCTTCTTTACTTGGGCATTATTTAAGCAATCATTTTCTGGGATGGAGTAGGGGGAAGGAAGGACTGCCTGATCAATAGAAAAGGGATGTGAAATCTTTCCATTCTTCTGCCTCATGTACTACTTATGAGCAGGAAAAACTATTTGTTACTATTGTAAGAACATATAAAATAAGTGAGGGGAGTTCTTGCTTGTGACAACAGGATACCAACAAGGAAAAATGAAAGAATGACTTATGTGTTCTGGAGAAAGAGAAATTGCAACTACATGGCTGGATTTGAGGAGTTTACAGACCAATTATGAATTCTTTGCCCTATTAAAAACAGAGTGGTGCAGATACCACATGGATGAGAGGTCTTGCTTAGGTATCTACCATCTCAGGAATGGAAGAGTTAGAAAATTCATGAAAAAGGCTACCAGCACTACTTTAAATATGCAGATTAGCTGGTACCTTTGTATCAGTACTTGTGCTATTTCACCTTTTGGCTTTCAGTGAGTTGATGCTGTCAAACTGTTTGAAGGAAAGAGATCTAATTTGGAGAAGTCTTGCAGGCCATTTGGCTTCATCCCATCTGGATTTTTGATGATGCATTAATGTCTTCTGTAGATCGCCTGTTGACAGAGTGTTGGAAACCTTCTGAAGTGGAAGCTTGCTGTCCAGGGAGAAAAGACTACCCCTGTCAGTGGTATAGTGTAAAGCACAAACCTGTGAGTTCTTATTTCTGATGAAAATATTTGGTTTTCATTTAACAATTACTGCCTTTATCTGTGATTAGCATGTTCTAGAGGCTGGAAACTGACCAGTAAATGTCTAGTTGTGTGATTCCTCCTTGCAGAGGCTGCTTTCTTCCTTTCCAGCTTGCTTTAGCGGATGTCATTCTGGTATGCTTGTAATCATTTTCTGTGGTCTTCTACCTCTTGATTGCAGCTGCTCTCTTTAATAGTTTTGTTGGAATACAAAGATATAATTGGCATTGGTTGATTCAAGAAGGGGCTTTGTAATGTAGGTGCCTCAGACAAGTAGCAAGATGGAAAACAGGGTTATGATCTAGTTGAAAAGAGGGTGTAAAACCCCAAAGGTTTAGGGAATTGCATCTAAAAAGGCCAGTTCATGTTTTCTAGACGCTTTGCCAATCATGTAACAACCAGATAAACAGAAGTTTCATTCTATGTTCTAAGCCAGGTAAAGTTGAATCTTTAGTATGGTCAACAACTGCCTTTGAAGCTTGAAAGTGTTGTGGTAGTGTAGAGATTCAGAAATAAGACTAATTTGTCTTGTAACAAATTTGTTGGCTTTGTAACATGCATGCCTTGCTGCATCTAGGATATCAGCTGATGTCTCTGATACCTGCAGTTTCTTGCCCAGAAAGCTTTTGGAGCTTTCTGCAACACAAAGAAACCAAATCGTTTTTTGCCTTGGAGAAAACTCGCTTTTCAGTAATCTGCAAAGCTCATAGAATGAACATTTATCTTTTGAATACGGTATTAGATACAGATTCCCAATGGTAAGCTTATTTTAAGAACAAAGCTATAGAAAATATAAATGGCTACTATTTAAAATGCGGCTGATGATTGAGCTTTGTACTACAAGTGGCTGACTCTCAGTAAGAGCAGTAGACTGAAAGAGTATGTCACATCTCAGTTTTGCTTTTGAATCCCAACAGAAGCCTGAGCAAAGAGACAGTTAAATATTGGTCTGATCACAAATCACTAATCCTCTACAGATACAGTAAACAAGAAATAGCTTGTTAAATATGTATATTAACTTATTTTTCTTTGTAGGTATATGAGGAATTGATTATGCACGTTCCAGTGGGGCTCAGACAACATAGTTTCTTAGTGTGTATCGTGACTCTTCTTACCACAGTCCTGTGTTCCAGCCTGATTCTTGCAGCCTTGTGTAAATACGGACACTTCTCTGTGGAGACTTGCTCAGAACAGAAGTAAAGTAGTATGGAATGACTGAGTTCAGTGTAGTAAAACTAAGAGAATATTGATTGCATCAGCTTCCTAAATGAATCCTACTCTACTATTACTTATTGGTAGTATGTGAGGGTCCCATAATGGATTATGGTTCTTTGCCTAATTCTTACAAACACCTTTCCACATATAAGACAGTTTCAGCTCATTGTAAATAAAGCAGATGGAGGGTGAGAATAGCACTGCAAAGAGCAGAAATGACTTGCCTCAGGCTATGCAGCAACAGTCAAGAACAGAGTCTTGATCTCTGATTCCCTCTTTAACCTCCCCTGCCTGCCCCCCACCCAGAGCCTGCTTCAACTCTAATGCAGTCTCTTGCGGAGATGTTTGTATTTCTTGAATTTTAATAAATGAACTGACTTGGGAATTGGTTATTAAGGATATGAAAAGCTTATCTACTCATTTACATTTCTGAATTCTAAGCTTCTTTACACAGTCCAGGTTGGTTATCTGTAAGTTTGTAAAGAGACATTCTGTGCTTACTTGGGACAATAAAAGTCTTAAATAATAACCCCCCCCCAACACACATCCCCTCCCCCAAAACACACACATTTTATTCAGTGACTGGGAGGTATCACGACTTGGTCAAATAAATCAGATTTTAAAGAAGGCTTTGAAAATTTGAAAGAAATCTGGACAAATAATCCTTAGAAGAGGAGAGCTGGTGAAGAGATGCCAAGTAGAAGCAAATATTTAGAAGACTTGCATTCAGTCATCAGAACAGTTGATAAATACAAGGAAATGGAGAGGAAGTTACTTCACTAATGGAAAAACTGAGTTGCTTTGAGTTGACAGAAGAGCTTGGTTGTTGTCAGTAGGTGGTGTTGTGAGCTTTAAGTAACTCATAAGGACTGCAGAGAAAACAGATTTTATTCCTATAAACTCAGAATTACTAAAAGCAGGTGATTTTGGGTGGGGGGATGTGAATGAAAGTTCTGTCTGTCAGATTCTGTCCTCCTTTTGAAGCCTTTATGTGCAGCCCAGACTTCTCATCAGCAGACTAGGCTTTTCATCATTGTCCAGCTGTAGCCTCAGGATCCCCGTGGACATCCTTCCTGTGCTTCTGCTTGAAATCAGTAGAAAGCTCATCTTGTGATTTTTTTTTTTTATATATATATATTTTTGGCCCATTACAGGTTGGCAAGTGCACTGACACTGGCCTCTTGTTTTCCCTTGACTGTGCTGAATGATGATGGTTGTGCCAGGACTTCACCCGCTACCTCAGTGCATGACTTTTCTGCATCTGTTTGGGGGAAAGGAGAAATTAAAAGAGAACAATTGCAGAGAGATTTGGTAACAAATTTAACCGTATCAGTGCAGCAGCACTGTGACAGGATAGACTGTGAATCAGTATTGTAACACTTGTCTCTGAGCAAGATTTTTTTTTTTTTTTGTTTTTATTCCCATAGTTGAGTTTGTTCTTGTGCTCTCTCATATGCAGGTACATAATTCTATGTTGTACTCTGACCCTTGTGCCAGCAACATCCCAGTTTGTCATTTGTCTCTGGCAGATCTTTTTGCTTCTGAAAGCTCATATCAATTGGATAATATCAATTGAAAATCAGTTTGAATTACTTAGGTAAAACAAGCTGCCTAATATCCTAGTCTAGCAAAAGGAAACTGATTTCCTTGTGACAAATGAGTAAAATATTGCTATGACAAAATATTAATAGTGGATGATTTAGAAATCAGTACAAGTGATGAGGTGAGAATGGAAGCCCATATTAGTGGTAAGCTATAGTAAAAGGAAACTGAAGCAGGAGGGGCTAGAATTACAGAGGGCTTAGTACAATCAGTTCAGAACAAATAGATGATATCAGAGCAGTTCAAAAGTGGCTGCTACTGGAGGAGACTTCAGGGTGCTAATCAGTTTGGAGGGCACCTGGCTTACTAAGTGTATGTAACATCCTTCAGGATCCACTGATCAGCTTCTAGACTGAGCCTGGGTAATACTGATTCTCATTGATGTAAAATATGAGATTAAAAAAAAAGATTTTCTCAGTGTATATTTTTTGCTGTGGTGAATAGCAGTGACTTGCTGTTTTTAAATTCATAGTAGTTGTGGTATAAAAATACAGTAGACAGGATCTTCTCTAAAAGCTGTAACTAAGTATACTAACCACTGTAATGTTAAGAATGATGGAATTTGAGCTCCAAGTTAAACTTTCTGTCCTTTGCCAGCGCTTACTGTCATTAAACAAGCATTGCAATCAATTCCCTGTTAAGAAATTCTGGCACCTCTGGAGACAGAATTGAGGGGTCTGCATGCTAGTTTGAGTTGATTGCAAGGCAGCATACAAGAGTCGGACATGAACATGTCCATTACTGATGAACAGAAGGATTGAATTAAAAGAATTAAAGCAATGGAAGAAAAGGAGGGTGTGAGGAATAAAGGCTGTGTTAGGAGTTAAGGGTATATAATCATAGAATCAGTAAGGTTGGAAGGGATCTCTGGAGATCAGCTAGTCCAAACCCTCTGCTCAAGCAGGGTCACCTACAGCATATTAGACAGGGTTGCATCCAGGCAGGCCTTGAATATCTCCAGAGAAGGAGACTCCACAACCTCTCAGGGCAAACTGTTCCAGTGCTCCGTCACTCTCACGGTGAAGACATTCCTCCTTATGTTTGGGCAGAACTTCTTGTGGTTCAGTTTTTGCCCATTGCCTCTTGTCCTGTTGCATGGGACAACTGAAAAGAGTTTGTCCCAATCCCCTTGACACTCTCCCTTCAGGTTCTTATAGACACTGATATGATCCCCCCTCAGTCTTCTCTTCTCCAGGCTAAACAAGCCCAGCTCTCGTAGCTGTTCCTCATAGGGCAGATGCTCCAGCCCTCTGATCATAGCCCTACACTGGACTCTCTCCAGTAGCTCCATGTCTCTGTTGTACTGCGGAGCCCAGAACAGGATGCAGTACTCAAGATGAGGCCTCACCAGGGCTGAGTGGGGGGACAGATTGCTTCCTTTGACCTGCCGGCAACACTCTGCCTAATGCACCCAAGGAGACCATTGGCCTTCCTGGCCACAAGGGCTCATTGCTGGCTCACAGTCAACTTGTCATCCACCAGCACTCCCACATCCTTCTCTGTAGAGCTGTTTTCCAGCAGCTCAGTCCCTGGCTTGTGCTGGTGCCTAGGGTTATTTCTCCCTTGGTGCAGGACTCTGCATTTGCCCTTGTGGAACCTCACGAGGTTCCTCTCTGCCCAGCTCGCCAGCCTGGCCAGGTCTCTCTGATAGGCAGCACAGCCCTCAGCTGTATCAGCCACTCCTCCCAGTCTGGTGTCATCAGCAAACTTGCTGAGGTGGCACTCTGTCCCCTTCGTCCAGGTCATTGATGAAGAAGTTGAACAGGATGGGACCCAGTACGGAGCCCTGGGGAACACCACTAGCCACAGGCCTCCAACTAGACTCTGCACCACTGATGACGACCCTCTGAGTTCTGCCTTTCAGCTAGTTCTCAAGACACATCACTGTCCACTCGTCTAACCCACATTTCCTGAGCTTCTCTAGGAGGATGTTAGGGGGGACAGTGTCAAAAGCCTTGCCGAAGTCAAGGTACCCATCGTCCACTGCTCTCCCCTCATTTACCCCGCCAGTCATTCCATCAGAGAAGGCTATCAGATTGGTTAAGCAGGAGTTCCCCTTGGTGAATCCATGCTGACTACTCCTGATCACCTTCTTATCCTCCATATGTCTGGAGATGACCTCCAGAATGAGCTGTTCCATCACCTTTCCAGGGACAGAGGTGAGGCTGTCCGGCCTAGAGTTGCCTGGGTCCTCCTTCTTGCCCTTTTGGAAGACTGGAGTGACACTGGCTTTCTTCCAGTCCTCAGGCACCTCTCCAGTTCTCCATGCCCTTTCAAAGATGATGGAGAGTGGCCTGGCAACAACATCTGCCAGCTCCCTCAGTATCTGTGGGTGCCTCCCATCAGCGCCCATGGATTTGTGGATGTCTAGCCTGCCCAGGTGATCTCTAATCCTATCCTCTCAACCACGGGAAAGTCTTCCTTTCTGCAGACTTTCTCCCTTGCCTCCAGGTTCTGGGATTCTTGAGGGCTGCCCGTAGCAGTGAAGAGGCTCTTTCTGAATCAAAGATGAATGTGTACAATTAATAGAAAAATACTCCTCTAGCTTGTTTTAAAAGGGTATGTCTGAGGGGAGAATAGAATGGGAAGTGAGTAAAAGTCGCAAAAAGGCTTTGAGGCAGGAGCTGAACTGGAAAGAAGTAAGGTTATTTTATAGTGAAGGAAAGTAGAGCCAAAGGATGTCTGAAGAAAGTTTAGAAACCTGCCATGGTTTCTGTAGAGGTACATAACAGAGTGCAAATGAAGTAGCAAAACTTTGGTGCTGAAAGAGGTGGATAGGGAGTTGATAAGCAGGGAGAGTGATAAAGCAGCAGGCAGACAAGCGGAGACTATGGCCTTGTCTGCAACGGGAAGGAAACCAGACTGGTCTCTGGTCACTGCAGAGTACTGCTCCTGGAAGGATGCAGTGGAAGTACTGCAGGTCTATCATAGAAATCATAGAATGGTAAGGTTGGAAGGGACCTCTTGAGATCATCTAGTCCAACCCTTAGCATAGCCCATACGGGGATTGAACCCGCGATCTTGGCATTAGCAGCGCCGTGCTCTAACCAACTAAACTAAACCTGGGGGCATGTTTTCTCTGATCCCCCACTGCATTAATTCTCTGGAACATAACAAAGAAGATGGAAAGTAAACGTGGGCCAAAAGCAGTAGAAGCTGGAAAGGCTGTTTTGCACTGCTTGTCCATGGACTTGTGGGCAGATATGAGGCTGTAATGGAGGCTGCTACTTTCCCCAGACTTGTTATGAAGAGGAGCTGCCTGGCATGGATCCTTTTCCTTCTGAAGGAGAAATTGGATGTTGCTTCAAGCCTGAGTTGAAAGAAGAGGTAAGGTCAGAGCTGCAGATGTTTAGGGAAGTCATTTGGAAGATTCAATATGCGCTAGGAATTTGGGGGGAGTAGAAGTCTTCAGGGCAAGTATGCTGCTTTCTCCACTGTGCTCACTACTACGTTGCTTGGTACCTGGGCATCAGAGTAGCTACAGAAGAGGTGGTTCATGTCACTAAAGATAGGAAGCGGTGATGCTGGCAGCGACTCTACACTCAGCTCCTATAGTTCACACATGGTCCTTTAGTGATAATGTCAAAACACTGAGCTACATGGACTCTTGGAAGGGGAAACTGGTGGATTATCCTCTGTTGGCGGGAGAAGGGTTAATTTGTCATCTGCAACGCCGATGGAAAAATAATCTTCTAGTACCTTAAGGCAAGAGGAAGGATGTGGCTGAGGAATGCAAAGAACGAGCAGCTCCCTAGTGCTCTCGGACACCCCTTCGAGAGGCCGCGGCCGCTCCAGAAACACGTTTTTGCTGGAGGCGCTTTGCTTTTGTCACTGTAGGGACGTGCGCCGGCTGCCTTGCCCCTCCCGGTCACGTTACCGAGGCAGCGCTGATCTGTTTTACGCGTACCCGGCTCGGGAACGGCCGGTGCCTGGAGGGCGATGCGCGGGTGCGCCCCCGCTCTGCGCCCCGCCGCTAGCGCCGACGCTGCCTCCCTCCGTCCATCCCTCCGCCCGCAGGGGGAACGGGCGCGGCTTGCCCACGGCCTACGCATCCCCTGAGGCACCGCGCGCCGCCGCTTCCGGCGCCGCCGCGCTGCCTGCCGGGAGATGGAGTCGGCGCGCGGCGGCGCCCCGCCTCTGCCCGCCCTCGCGGGTTGTGGCCGCGCGCGGCGGTTCCGCTTCCCCCTCCGGCTCCTGCCGCCGCCGCCTCGGTGGGTCTCGCCGCCGCCATTGCAGGAGGCGCCGTGTGGCGGCCGCGCCCCGTCCGCCTCGCCGCCCCTCTCGCCGCTGCCGGGCCGTCTCTGGAGGCGGCCGGCGCTGCCGTCAGCCCGGTGAGTGCCCGCGGCGGCGGCCCGCTCCCACCTGCCGGCCGCGTCGCCACACCTTCCGCCCTTTGTGGCGCCCTGCGCGGTCGCAGGCCTCCCGTGGGTCCCGCCGCGCCCGCGAGGCGGCAGGGGGAGGGCGCGGGTCACGATGGGGCGAGCTCGGCGAGGCCGGGCCGCTGCGAGCGCAGCGCGGCGCTCCCCGTGGGGACGGAAGGGCGGTGGGGCGAGCCGGGAGGGTTGCTCCCTGGTCTTGAGGAGCCGTCGTGCGCTTGCTACCTGTCGCTGAGCAGCAGTGGCTGTCCCCAAAGCAGTCACTTTTTTGCACTATTTGTCTTCAGTGGACAGGTGTTTTAGGAACTCACCTGAGGCTTTCGGTAGCCCTCGTCATCCCCGTCCTCTGCCCCTCTCATAATTGCTGTAAGTTCAGTTAAACTGAGGGAAAAATCACTGAATATTTATGTTAAAAATTCTTACAGAAGAATCTGTATAAATACAGAAACATAGTGCAGAGAGCTTTCTGTCTTCACTTCAGTGAGTGAGGGAATCCGGGTGCTGCAGCAGATTATTAATCTTTGTTTAGAGCTGCTGTGATACATGGATTACCAGTCACTCATGCCTTTTTATGCTAGGCCGTAGTATAACCTCTACTCTTTGTGCTGTCTTTGTGCTTGTGTTTTTTTTTTTTTTTTTNTCTTTTTCCTGTGTTTTCTGTCTTATTTCTGTTAGTATGTTTTGCCTTCTATTTTGTCCACGCTACTTCCATTCTGTCCAAGCAGTAGGTGCTTAGTGGTAAGCTACAGGGAGCTGGAAAAAAGAGTTTGATTTAGCCTGAGCTTAGGGACTGGTATGTATGAGCAACTGCCCAAATGTTTGTTTGAGAACAGACAGTTTAATCAGCTGGCTTTCAAGGAGCAATACTGCACTTTGCCTGTAGCCAAAATAAATCAGTTCACATACTGTCTTACAGGGAGTGAAAGTAGGTCAGATATTGCAGCATGTTATTGATAACCCTCATTATTTTGGAGGTATTGCAATGACCGGGGTTGTAAGCACAATTCAGGCACGACATGTTGTGTCTTTTCTGTTTTTATCTTCTTGCTCCTGCTTTTCTCCATTTTGTTTCTTTCTTCTTTGCTCACTCTTCTTCTTTTTTTTCTTTTTTTTTTTTTATTTTTTTTGTTTTAAAGGTGGACTTGCTCTTTGGCGTTTCAGTATGGGGCAGCCTTCCCAATGTGAGCCCTGGAGTAGCATATGCCTAAAAATCAAGGGACTGGCTACTTTGTGATTCAGTATCTCCATTTAGGAGACAATGCAAACACAATGCACAAACCTACTGTGGAAGTAGGCTAACAAATAATCCCTGTGTGACCAAATGTTCTGTACCAGTTTTATGTCACCGTAGGACTAAGGAATTAGTCATTTTATTATTGCAGACTAGTAAACTGAAATGGGAACAGTGTAGAAACATAAAAATACAAAACCTTTTCATGATGAGATTTTGAGGGAAATCTTTAAGATCACAGTAGCACTTCAACTCACTGAGTAATGCTTTAGATGAAGGAAAGGCCTGTGGTGGTGGTATATTCCAGTTCTTGGGGTAGAACAAAAATGCTTTTGAAAAAGTAGCATGGATTGGGTATTGTCTAAGTTGCAGGTGGAATTTGACTCTGCTTTGTGTAAATGTAGTGTTTTTTTTTTTTTTTTTTTTTTNTGTAAAAGAAAGTTGGGCTGATAAATGGGCAATAATACAAATGTCATTCAGCTGCTGCCTGGATACCCTGAATGTTTTAACTCAGGGCAAAGTGTTTCAGTGTATCAGAGGCACATGTGCTCTGAGTTGTTTGTCAGAATCTGATTCACTAGGATGAAATCTGTGCCAGCTTGACCTTAAAGTCTGGCCAATTGGGGGAGTTTTTCTGAGGCACCTGCTCTTGTTTCCTCTCTGGAATGGATGCTGGGGTAGATGGGTGGATGCTTTGACCATGTATGGTAGGTCTAATCTACTTGCTTTAAACTGTGTCTTAAAAAATTATGCATACTTGCATTGTTTAAATTAGCCTTTAAATTATGTTTAAAAGGAAAAGTTATTCAAGCAACTTTAGTTTCTAAATAACTTTATCCTAAGGGCTTTGATGCTTCTAATTCTATTATTCTGATAATATGAAAAGCTGTAGGATTCTGAATATAGATCTCTATTTACTAATAACAGCTGCTTCTGTTTTGGAATTCTCTTACCTGTCTTTTTTTCCTCCACTTTTCATATATTTTCTGGATTAAGAAGCTTCTGAAGCAGAGAGTTTTGCTGAGAGCTCTGTGCCAGTATATTTTTGTTTTTTATAAGCAGGACATTTACTGACATGTCTGTGTGGTAGCCACAATTAGGAAAATAATTACTTGTTTTTGAAAACAAGTCCTAGTTATAGAGACAGTGTTCTGAATGACTGGGCTCAGTGACAACATGAGCAAAGCTGTGGTGTCAGAGACTTGGGCACTAGCAGAAAGTTTTGAGAGTTGTCTCATGAAAACATTTAGGAGGAGAAGAGGGAGCTAGAGTAGGCATGGTGATGGGAAGAAGGAGAAGAGGTCTTGAGCAGCCAGACATGATGTCTACAAGTTAAGCTACCTGCTTAGCTCAGGTGTGAAAAATGACACTGTATTTTCAGATGCTTGAAGTGTCTTTTTAAAATAACATGAAACAGCTTCTACAAATAAAGTTTTGTAAAGATGAATTGTGTATTTTTATTAAATGCTGATTGGATAAGTTTGATTTGTATAATTGAGAAATGTTCCCGGAGAATGATGGCTCTGGAACAGTTTTTAGCTGATCAAAAAATAGATTATTTTAAAGTTGTCTTAATTACTGATATAATAATACCAAATACCAAGATTTGTATCTTGATTAGTAATGAGTTGATTATAGGGACAGAATGAATACATGCAGAATTATGTTACTAGTGACAATTTCAGCAGGGTGCAAACAGATTGTCAAAAGAAGACATGAAAAGAACCTTTCTGTAAGTTGTTCTAGAAACTTAATTATGCTGATGAATTCTACCACTCAGTGCTCTTACCAGAGCAGAGACACTTGGATTAGAAGAGAAATTCAGAAAAAATGCAGCATATTCAATTTTTACTTTTCCAAGGAAGCACCTTCTTGGAAAATCAACTCAAATTTGATTATCTAGCCCCAAATTTTGAGAGCTTTGTAGTTGCACAGTGTCGTCTTGGAAATTTCTGTACCTGGTACGGTAGTAACAGTTATTGGACATACCTTTATAGTTAAGTTTTGCAGTACAAACACTGGGATTGCTATACCTTTACTTTTAACTGTGCTACACTTCACAGGTCACTAATCAGTTCACGTGCTTGAGCACCAGCCTGATCTACTAGGTTGGATTTCAGAAACAGGATAGTCCTCTTAATGTAGCACTTGGCTCAATGCTATATTCATTCTGCGTCCCAGCAAGGTTAACTTGACTGGGGAAGTACCATGGAGAATCTCCTGCAAGTGTGACTGTTTGTGGTGTTTTCCATCATGCAAAAGCGGTGTTTTCTCCAGCCTTTGAGGATGGCAAGGCTTAAAACAAGGGATGTGGTTTGACGTGGACAAGCAGGGAGTGTGTGTGCATATGTGCCTACATGCGTGGGTGCAAGGGGAAGCCTTATGTTCAGACAAGATTGGGAATAGTGGCGCTTGTGCAGAGGGAGAACCTAAGCAGTGGATAGGGAAGAGAAAAAGAGCCTAGGGTGCTTGTGCTGTGATGAAGGTAAGAAATTTCTGGATAAGGCACTAGTTTTTGAAGGCAGGAAAATGTGGCTAACGTGTTTTAGCAAGGAAATGCTACAGTGTTCACTGAAGGCCTAAGGAGCCTTAGTGTGCTTCAATATTTAGAATTAGGATGTCTTGAGGTTGCTGTGCTGTAAAATGCAAATAAGAGCCTTTCAAAAAATCTTAATATAGGTGGTAGGAGATACTGGATGTTTTGATGTGAGAGTGTCAGATCATCTAGTGAAGTCACTAACTGGGGACTAGACTGTTATATATAAACAGAGCTTGCCCTTTATATTTCAAACTTTATGCTGCCTAAGGTTTCTGAGATCTTGAAGCATGATTTCATATCAAGTCATGTTTTAGTTTAGTTGGAAAATATTATACACTTAAGTGCTTATATTTTTACTGACACAGTGGACAGTGCCATTGAAGCAATGGTTTTAGTCCCAGTTCTGTATCTGACTTGCACATTATTTACATAAATCATTCTTTCTATTTTCCCAGCTAGGAACTAGAATATATCAGGTTTTGAAAATGTCTCACCTGGCAGACAGGCAGAGATAAGAACCTGGGCTCACCTTTCAGTGAAGCACAGTATTGGTAGTGCCCTGTGTACATTCCTGAACTTTGGGGAAGGGAGAGGTTACTTGGATACCTGCTGGAGATGTTTTTGTGGTACTTGACTGGGAACTTCATTTTTTGTATTAGCTTCTGGCAAGTAGTTATCTGATGTGAGGCTTCACCTTTTGTTGCTCTTGAGGGAGAAGTTTCGTGTCTCAGAATTGCATTTGGAGAGTTCTACCTTATGCTAAATTGTTTTTGCTCTGTGTTCTTCCTCCAGAGATTGGCTGGTCTGGGGAAGAAGGTCAGGCCCTTTCTCCAAGCAGCTGTTTTCTTCGTTCCTCTTTTCTGAATAGATGCAGTACTGCATTTCCAGAAAGGAATAGTGTCCACATTACAATTCTGCTCTCCATAAGCTTATGAACAAGCCTTAAAATTGTTAAGAGTTGCATTTCTGATGTTTGGCTAAATTTTGGGTGATTGGTAGCATTCTTGGACTTGCTATCTGTAAATACATAGAAGGAATGTCTATGCATTGGTTCATCTTTTGAAAGGCTGAGGTTATTGCATATTGAAATGCTGCAGGAATTGGGGAGCTTTTTTTCTGGCAAGACTACTGGGTTTTGAAATTGTCAAACTGATATATCTGACTTTCTTTGTGAATTCTAAGATGCTTTGCTTCAGCTGCTAATGATGCGCTGGTACTTAGAGCTGTTTTACTGAACACTCCTTGTTATGGGACTATAATATTAGATACTTTGCAGCAGAGGGCTGGAGCTTTGCCCCACAGATCTAAGCCCAGCATTGGAGTTGAAGACTGAGGAGGATTAGTAAAGAAGAAAACAGACTCTAATGAGAAGAGCAGTAGTCTTTGTCTATTAAATTTATTCATGAGCAACTCTAGATTCTCTGCTTTGAGAAAGACCTCTCTACTACAACTGTGGAAAGAGGTTTTGCGTAAAGATAAAAACGTTACCTTGGCAAATTACCATCACTATTCCTGTCAAAAAAATTAAATTATTATTTAGGCCTGGATCAGCAAGGGTGCTGTATTCACATACATAAATTTTCTATTGTCCTGTAGTTGACCATTGCAGAAACTGTTAGCTCCTTTGTAATCACAGGTTTGTCCAAAGTTGCATACTTAAGCAGCACGACTCTGTTGGTTACCTATTGCCAACAACTGTGCTATGTTTGAATCTTGTGTCAGAGATGTTCTGTTTGCAAACTAGCAAAAATTTCTACCTATCCTTATGGCAGTTACTACAATAAGATAAATTCTACTACCTTCTAATTCTGTAGGTTCAATTCAAAGAAAAGCAGCTGTAGGAAGGAGCCAACATGTTAGGACAACTGTGGGTATGGTTTAAAAGTTGTATACTGTATTAACAAAGGGATTTAGCATAATGTGAACCAGAATGAGGACAACTGGCAGGTGTATTAAGGGATGGGAATACACTAAAAAGTCTTTCCAATACAACTTCTACTTTTCTCTGAAGTTTTCTACTTCCTGTTTAGGTACTGGTGCTGGATGCTTGACTCATCATGTACCCGCAAGAATTTACAACTGTCAGCATTCACATGCTTTCCCCTAGCTTCTTTAAATGAATGAAGTTAGAATTTTAGCCAGTACTGTGAGGTTAATATTGGAAAAAATACAACTTAGAATAGAAAGTATTACATCTGTTTCTTCTACAATCTTCTAGAACTGCTTTTTCTTACAAGAATACCTCTTGGATAAAAGAGGAAAAAGGCTGTTTCTGGAAGATGCTTTGTAAAATTAGCTTTGAATGTTTAAGCTCCCTTCCCTGGGAAAGGTCTTTGATAGAATAAGAACCTGGAAGAATGCCATCCTCTTTGAAGAGGTCTTACCAGAATTTAAACTTCACCTATCCCGAGGTCAGGCAAGAGCTGGCTGGGCAGTTTCTTGGAAAGGGCAGAATTTAAAGCATCATTTACCTTGTGTGTTATCCAATTAAAAAAAAGAAAGGAGGTGGAAATAAACTTTGCTAATATTTTAAAATTAGTAATTTAAAAAAATTCAGAATATTACCTAAAAGGTAAAAGGAGAAGATAAAAGCTTAAAAACAGAAGAAAAAGCTAATAAAATGTTCTAGCTAAACTGTTTGACCAGTCAGGAATTAAAGACAATTAAGGAAAAATTTTTGGCACTTTTTATGCTGTTCAAGATAGCAAAATCCAGTGTAATTGAGGTGCTGCTGAAAAGAGCATTTCTGAAATTTGGAGGTCATGGAAAGGATATCCCTCTCCCGATACAGACTGATCACATCAGTTCGTCAGCACCGAGGTGCCAATTGTGTGTAGCTAACTAAAATGCCGGTAATGAGTGTTCTTTGAAGCTACTTGAGGAGGAAGGACTGACAGGTGAGAACAGCCTCTGTGGAGAGTCCCAGCTGTGTGTCTGTAGGGCCTGTTAGGCTAATTCACACACAAACATTGCTCTAAAGGTAACCAACCTGAGTTTTCCCACCACTTTTCCCACCCACTATCTGCAGGCTGAGAGCATGCAAATAAATGGTTCCTAGTTCAACACCATTGAGTTGATGGCATGAAAAGGTGTGATATGCAGTTCTCTGGCATTTGATGTACCTTGGGAATACAGAATATGGTAAAGGGTTTGGGGGGTCAGCTTAGGTAGCTCCAAGCATTTGTGTCTTATATAAGTCTTTTTCCAAATCTGAGTGGCTTCCTAAACGATTAGGACTGCCGTCACCATGCTTACTTGTTTTGACCTAGTAATTGGATTGTAACTGATTAAATACTTGATGTTGTATAGTAGTGTTAAATATGCAGAGGACTTGAGATTTTTACCTGACTGTTAAGTCCGCTTACTGCAACTGTTTTAGAGCAGGGATATGTTAAGGTAAGAGGGCTACTTGATTTTACCCCTAGGTCAAACTGAGAACCAGCTGTTTAGGGGTGGGGAGAGAGGAGGAGAGGGTCTTGATCTGTGCTGGCCCAGAATAATTATTTTTACCTGCTCTCATGCAGTAGTGCTGGGGCTTCCTTGAGGCTGTTGTAGTCTGGATCAGAGAACTGAATTGACAGAAGACTAATCACTGACTTTAAACTTGGCTTGAAACTTTTGCTTAGTGGTCTGATGCTGGCCCAATTCATAAGAGCTGGAAAGTTATGTGTCTAGCTTTTTGATCTTTCAGACATTTTCACACGTTTCTGAGCTTTCGGAAATGTTATTTCAATTGGCAGATCAAACATAAACTGCACAAACTGGGGTTAAGTTGTAGACCTCTTCACAAAATATCATTATCTTTTGCTATGGCCTGGAAAGTTCTAATGTTTATGTTAAATTATTATTACTTTGAAAGAGTTCCTCTTTAATGTGTGAAATACCAGCTGGCATGATTGAAGAAGAAAAAAAATCAAGGGACAGCTTTGATTTTTAGAATTGGGACACTATCACTCATATCTTTCTACTTGTCTCCTTCTTCTACTCCAAGGTACAAGTTAAGTTAAGAATTTTGAAAAATATTCAGCAATAAGAGCAGTTAACTTTAATCCTGTGCTGACACGTTAAGACTCTTTGATAATAGTATCCAAGCTTACCACTAAGAGTCAGAAGTAATTCTTTGTAGAGTCAGAAGTAATTCTTTGTGGTAAAGAGAGTCCTGACCACTGCAATCAGGAAATTTGTGTAAGCACCTCCCTCTGATTTTGCATTTTTGTCATGTAGTGAAGTATATGGCAGAATGAAGGGATGAAGTCACAGTAACCAAAGTACCTGTTGACAGGGCACTAGTGACTCATTGCTTTTGTGAATACTCATTTTGCTTTCCTGCCCTTCTAGACTTATTTTCAAGGGTTTTATGTATGGGGTATAGTAATGCTGTGACTTTTTTTTTTGAGAATCAATGCTACAAAGTTTAAGATACAAGATTATTTTTCTAGGTAGCAGATGTAAATGGAAAATTAAAATTCAGAGTTTGGATGTTTTCTACACAGGCAGGTCCAAGCATTTTATTTTTCAGTTTTGGTGTCATTTTTTTTAATAATTATTTCATTGTAAAACATTTTATTTTTGAGAGGAATAATTTTCCCTCTTCTTGGCTTCTTAAGCATTTTCTAAAAAGTCATTTTTTGCAGCAGAAGCAAATGAACTTATGTTTGATAAAATTTACTGGAGTATTGCTCATGTGGAAGAAGGTAAAACACCTGGTAAAATTGTATGATAGTGCATCCACAGCAATAATAGTAGAGCTCAGAGCATCCGAAGTAAGAAATAAAGAAACTAAGATTTTATTTAAAAGAAAAAAAAATAGGAGCAAAAAGGGGAAGATAACTTATCCTCCATTCTTATAGCTTAAAATACTATTTTAAAACCATTTTGTCTTGGTATTAAGTTTAATTTGTGCTCTTTGATTTTATTTTTCTAGAATAACATGATTTAAATGATTTTTTTTTCAGTTCCTTGTTATTTTAAGAGAGAATTGCCAGACACACTGCTGACATTGGCTTTTGTCATGTTACACTTTCCCATGACATGTTCTGCTATTTTGTTGGATATCGTTCTTGTCCTGATACTGAAAACCTTTGGAAGTTGATCTTTGGCAGTACTTTTCTACCAAGTCTTACTTGGCTAAGTGGTTGTTGTCAGTTATACTTCACTTTATTTCTCCCAAAGTCCATGGGCCGAAGTGAGTTGCAGAGCTTCTAAATTTATGGTAATGTCTTAGCTGGAGAAGTTTGTTTTATTTCAGGGATCTTCGTAAAAACTGAAGACAGATTGGACTGTTGTTCTTCGCTTTCATGAGCAAGAGCAAACATTTTTCCTCAGCTGCTGAAATAGCTTTCTCTTCGCTAGCCTTTAGTGTTTTTGTCACTTTGAGGATTTCTGATAAGATATGTGACAAACTTCAGGAATTTAGTTGTTCCTTTCTCTTCGCTACATCCTTTTATTTCTTAAATGAGGTACAGGGATCATCAGTACTTTCATGCACTTTGCACGTGTGAGCATACCTCGCTGGTCACCAGTGGGAAATGCAGCATTCTCCTGTGAGCAGTGTGGTAGCCAGTGACTGCTCAAATTGCTATTTTGTGGACTTTCTCTTTGCTACCGAGTTCAATAGAGATCTTTATCTCTGTTTAACTATCTTGAAATAGCTTACTGAAATTCACTTCCTGTTTTCTTAACAGAATTGAAAGGACCTGAGAGAATTTTCTCTTAGGTGACAAGCTCTTAGAAAGTAGACCAATTCTAGAGGCATTATATTATGGATTAACTTTTTTATGCTGTTACCATAATCTTTCGAGGATGATTTGTGTGGGTGTGTATGTACGTATGTATTTTTTCAAATGTGCTTGTATTTTCATAGTCACAGAAATTGTCAGCCTTCAGTACTGATTTACTGCAATAGAAATGTTTTATACCCTGGTTCATATGTTTAGACTGACCAGCAGCATCTAATGGTATTAAAAAAAAAAAAAAAAAAAAGGAAAATGTTGAAGGTGTAAAATGGCTGTGCTAGCTCAGAGCATTGACATGTCTAGGCTAGTATACTGATTCAAGTGTTGTTTTGGGTAGTATCAGCTGTAGTATCTGTTGTTATCACCTTAATATCTGCCTCACCCTGATTGTCAGCATTTTATTAATGGCTTTTTGGAGCTAGGATGTGGCCCTGGACTTGTTTCAGCTACTTTCTGCTTCACCCTGTGATTGTGGTGCCTGCAGCTGAAGGAGTACAGGAGCAAGACAATCATGTAGTGATACTTCCGTGGTATATCTTTCATCTCCCTGTGATTTAGGGCTTAGATCATGCCCAAGATTAAGGTAGTTCTGTAACACGAGTCTTGCATTCATTGTTCAGCGTGTAAGATGTCAGTCTCTTAATTGTTTTTGTTGGTGTTACCATGCATCCCTTGTAGTGAAGTTAGAGCCCTTTAGATAAGTGAAGTACTTCTTACCTCTACTAGAAAAGAGGAAATGCCTTCAATTTCTTACTGGGATGGTATGTGTGTATGTGAGGACCTCAGGGAGGGAAGACTGCAATTCATGGATGATTTTTTGATGGTGGTCGTTAGTCACTGAGGTCCGTTTATGTGAGTTCGGTCTCATTCTTACAGCCATCTTCAGCTACTTTATAATTGCACAACTGTTACTGGAGGTAAGATAATAAAGTAGAATTGGAGTTGAGAACCGCATCCTTCTCATATCTAAATGCCTAAGCATTGCAAAAATGCATTTTCAAAACCTTAACTCTTATTCAGTAACATTTCACTGAAACTTTATCATTCTCCTCTTAAGAATTTCCTTCATTCTGCATTGAACTGATATGTAATATGTGGAGCTGATCGGGCTAATTAATTTTAAGCTTATCCAAGTGTTGTCCTGTTGAGACCCTGTTTTCATTTAATAGCATTTGGCCTGAGGTTTGTTTAGATTGTCTCTCCCTTTAACTATATTATTTTCAAGTTCCTTTTAAGGCAGGCTATTTCCAAGAAAGAAATAAGGATTCATCATCTCTTCGCCATGTTATAAGTCATTTAAAACATTTTTGTTAGTGTCTTCTGGTTCTGCCTTGTTTTAGGAAGACTTGGTCGAAGCTCTTTACTTGTCAGTTTGCTAAGTACTTCGAATTCTTGGTCTGATGGGGTATTCTGTAATGATGACAACACTTTCCTATCTTTCTATCTCTAGCAAAATAATCTGTTTTATATTTCCTTCCTTCTCCCTCCTGAAAAGAAGCAAAAAAACAAAACAAAAACAAACAAACAAAAATACCTCTCAAAATACTCATGAGAGTATGAGAACTACAGTTCTGTAGTTTCCTGGCCCAGATAGTCCAGCCCTTACTAGCTTAACTGTGATTGCTGCTATATTAATAGGATGAAACAACCGAGGAGCAGCTTTTGAATAATGAGTTTGACAGGATCATGTTTACTGTTGTTTAACATCTTGCATATGTTGTTAGGCAACGTGATAGATAGGAACCCAAAGACCACTTGTTACCAGCATTATGTAGAATTTCAATGCAACATTTAGTCTCTCACGTTTTGTACTAAACTTATTTTGCCTTAGTTTTCAATATAACATTCCTGTGTTAAATCCTGTCATAATTTGTTTATAAGCTTCTTAAGGTCTTCCGAAGCTTCCCGAATCCAATATTCTGTTTAAATATAATTTTAGCTTGATTGCTTGGTTTGGAAGCTCTCCTGCTTCTCAGAGTGCTAGTTACCCTGTTCTGTTCTAGTTTTCACTGTACTTGTGTGTATGAAATTGGGAAGTTTTTTCTTCATTCTGTATTTTTATTTTGAAAAAAGTATTCCATTCTTGGGGTGGAATATATTCTATTTTTGTGTTCCTGGTGCTGCAGTACTCATATAAACAGCATTTGACTGCTGAAGATAATCTATCTCTCTACCACTAAAGCAAGGACAAAATACTAACTTCTTCTGTGAAGTGTGGTAATGTCCAATGTTAAGTTTTATTACAATATTTTGAAAATTTGATGAATTTGACTGCTTATAATTGGTATTCAAATCATTGTACATTTATTTAATTGTCCTTGAATTATGACACCATTTTAGCTTTCTTGACTGAGTATTTTCATATTACTTGGTAACTTGGATACTCTGTACAACCAGTTCTAGTTGGGTTTGATTAGTTTTTTCAACATTTTACTTAAATTCTATTTATAAGTATGAAGAGATAGAGAAGTAATTTTACTACTAAAAGAAAAAATTGAAAAATTAGCTTAACCTTATTTCTAGCATTTAGGTTTCCAAATGCAGGTTGATGAATGTGGCATTCCTCAGGTTTCCTGAAACTAGTGTTTTGGTTCCCTGGAAGAAGTACAAGAACATCTGTCCAAATTTCAGGGATTTGTTGCATTAAATCATGAAATTCTGTGTTGCTTGTGTGTGTGCGTCATCTTTAATTTTAAAGTAGAAAAAGAATTAACAGCATGCAAGGGAAACATCATAAAATCAATACTGGAGTTTCAGTGCTGAAGAAAGGTATGCAGAGCCAGTTTGTTCAGCTTGTTTTTTCTTATTTTGCATATTATAGTCTACTGTTACTCTGATGAACACAAGTCTTCTCTGTTGGCATGTCTGAAATGTCATATATGTATGACATTTATTATGCATAAAGAACATAATTCTTGTTGATTTGAGATGTAACAGCTACAGTTTATGCTTTCTGTACTGTTGATACTTGAAGTAAATGGGAACGATGGGTTATGATGTTGTGCCAATGACTGTAGGGTTTATACTCCGTCATGTGATCTTTACCTCTACTACTAGAATTAAATATGCTAAGAATAATACGTTAATGATGGTCACTTGTCTGTACACGTCACTTTCCCAGCTAGCGGCAAATGCATTTCTCTTGTGCAGAAGTAGGATGCTGAAGGGAACGCTTCCTGGGGAGGAATTTGCAGGTTTGAAGACATCACTGTGTTCCTCTGTTGTGGTGCGAATGGAATATAATTTTCCCATTTTCCCATAGGAAGTTATTTTTAATTTTCTCTGTGATGCTGCTAGAAATTGTGTCCACTTGAGGCCTTTCTCTGTTTTTTTCTTTTTTTCTTTCTTTCTTTTTTTTTTTTTTTAAGGGCCTACTGTCATGTTCCAGTGGCTTTCATATTTAATGATCGTAAGTCTGATTTCTTGTAGGCAGCTCTGTTTACCGGTGAGTCCATGTTCTGCATGGATATGAAGTAGTAAGCATCTGCTGCTGGAACTTTGGGAAATCTAAGCAAACCAGGGAATCATTACAAATGTTTGCAATTACCAGGGTGGTAGCTCTGTACTGGTGCACACAGTGCTTGGGAAAGCTAGTTTAGAAGAGACAGAATTTACTGGTGTGCCATTTTATTCCAGGCAGACACTGTTTTACAGTGTCACAAGAAGAGTCAAGAGTTTCACCCCTGGGGCTGTAGAGTTGAGGTAATGCTTCTGCTTTACTGCTAACTGTAGTTTTATCTAATCTTGCCCAACCATTAGAGAGAAACAAAGACATCTATTCTTTCAGTATATGAAAAAGATAGTACTCCTGGAGGGAGTTTTTTCTCTCTCCCTTTCTCTATATCTTTCCCCTGTTATTCCTTTCTTCCTTAAGTGACATTTGACAACTGTATCAGTGTGATAGGATGGTGATGGATCCCTAAAGCATCAATTCTTCTCTCTCTCTTTTTTTTTTTTTTTTTTCTTTCTGGTTAGTCTCAGGCTGATAATTTGGGTGGGTAATCCGTGCCTTTGCTAAAGGTTTTACTGTTATCCAGTAATAATTTGGGAGCTTAAAAAAGACTTTGTTTTCTAATGTCATCTTATGGTGATTGCTCTATATAACACCAGTAGACTGATGTTTTTAGAGCTGTATTGTTGATATACTGAGTGGTGATTGTACTAGAAACTACTATAAATGCTATTAGAAATATAAAAATGTACCAAGTTGTATAGGTAACTAGTGCATAGAAGAATACTATTTATTGAAATGACTTTTGCTCTGGAATGCAGGATCGCTCACTGCGTGTAAATGCTAGGCTTAATTGAGAGAAGCTCAAGGAGGAGATAAAGGCTTGAATTCTTTGCTTGCAAACTTTCCCTACTTTTGTTTTTCCTCATTTTCCTTTGATCTTGGAAAACCTCAGCTCATGAAAATAAAGGTTCAAAAGTGTTTTCTTGTTAATGATTCAAGGCATTTGTGCTTACTCATATTTCACAGATTTGCATGGGATGCATATGCTGCAGGCTGGCTTGTGATTTCCTTGTTGAGGACTGAATACACTTTGCATGCACCTTTGCATTCGCATTATCATTATTCAGTGTTGCACAACGGTTCTTTGAAGAAAAACTCTGGCCGTGGGCTGTATGAAGCGAAGTGTGGCCTGAATTCAGCTCGTAGGCAGTAACTACCCAGCCCTGCAGCGGAGAACTGAAAATGGATCCCACGTGATCTAATTTCTCTTTCTGAAGCAGAAATTAGAATTCAGGTGCTGAGCATTGATTGTCATTGGTAGTTTAAAGGAAGAAAAAGTGGAGATGCATTGCAAGTCTTGCAATGTGAAGGAAAGTGTAATAATTTGCTTAAATTTTCTGTGGCACAATGGACTCTTACTAGGACTCTTGAACATCCTGTCTTTAGTCTCTGCCTCTTTTGATTTTAATTAACAAAATTGATATATTTTAATATTTGTTAATAGTTTGAATATCTTTAATTAAATCTTGTTACCATCTTTTCCAGTCACAAACAATGATTAATAATGAAGTTATTTCCCCCTTCCAGTAAAAAAGTTAACAATTCAAAATTCAAGAGAAGAAATTGTCCTCACCAAGGGATGTGCTCATTGCCGTTTGTCTGTAGTTAGATACACGGACTTTGTGAAGTTGATCCGCCAGTTTGGTAGGCTGCTGGAATCTTAGAAGTGTAATCTGTTTTGCTTATCTTTATTAATAATTATATCAAAGTTGTACTTCATTGTTCCTGCACTGAGAATCGAAGATCTCTGAATCATAAGCACTTAGGGTTGAAGAAGTAATAGGTCTAATACATGCATTCATCCATTTATCTTCTCTTGAAAACAAGAAGGCGATGTCTACCCTGATTGCTTATTAGAATACCAGGATCTATTTTTATGTCTAACATGCCATTTTAGCAGACTGGTTACTTCTTTCTAGTGCAAGACTTGCACATCTGCTAAGTGCGTAAGAAGTAAATAGCTGAATTGCTTTAGGTTGCAAAGTATATTGGCAGTGTATTTGAAGAATATTTAGAAGGCTCTACCAAAGCTTTAGTAACCCTTTCAAATGCAGTAGGATATTTTGTCTTCTGTAGTTCAATCCACAGTAAGCATATTTCATTATAGTTTTGGAAATGCTTTTTCTTCTTCTGTACAAAAGGTTGAAACTAACTTCCTGTTCTTTGCCTTCTCCTTTTGTATGTTATTTCTTCTGCTTTGACCAGCTTTTTTTTCTTTCTTTTTCTTTTCTTTTTTTTTTTTAACTGCCGCCTTCACTTGGTAATTAAATGCCAGCTATTTTTATCTGTGCTGTTTTTTGTTTCTGAATTAGCCAAAAATCATAAGGAATTTGAGGAATCTGAAAAAGGTAAGATGGAAAGAATTTACCAGGGTATGTTGTCATGTGTGTCATTTAGTCTGATTTTGCAAAATATTGAGGTTCTCTTTTACCATCTGCATAGTAAGAATATGTGTTGCCTCTGTTGCATGTAGGCTTAAAGGAAAGATAGCAAGAAAGAGCCTGTTTACCACCTCAGTGTTTGCATTGTAAATGCTTGATGGTGCTTGTGGCTGCTAATTTTGAAGGGGGGGGAAGCCACTGGTAAGTTATCTGCTCCTTTAGTGAGCAGGCCTTGACAGGCAGTTAGATTGGTTAATTTGCATCCCTGTATGTTTCTTAATGAAAAATTAAAATTTGAAGTACTGAGGTTTCTTTATCTGTGGTTTTGATCCGTTTTCTCAGTTACAGTTTGAAGGATTGTCTTGCTTCGTTCATTGTGCTTGCAAATTAGATATGTGCTTGGTTGGGATATCTTCGATTAGTTTATTTTCCTCCTCCTTCCCCCTTCCCATAAAGGGAAGCTGAATAAAATAACTATTAACTTTTGTAGGTATGTGGTTTGACGTTGACAAACCACCTATTTTATATAGGGCTACCTAAAGCTGAAAAGAGATATTTCAGCAAGTCCCATGGAGCTTGGTGTCTGCCTTTTTAGAGTATGCAAGACTGGAGAGCTCTATGTTGTATTAGAGCATCTGCACACCTTTTTAATAAACATAGGTGGTACAGATTACCCATTTGGCTCTTAGTGAGCATTATAAAGGTTACATACTTGCTTTTGTACAAGTCTTCTCTTGGCAGGCTGAAGATCTGAGACTGCATTTGCCAAGGCTGAGAGAAAGTTAGTTCCTTGTCTGCAGCTGCTGTGTTTTTTTTTTTTTCCACCAGCTTTTCTGAATTGGAGTGAGAAGTGTTCCTAATCTGTGAGGATAGTCTCCTACTGTTTCCGAAACCCCTTTTTCTGATCAGATTAAATCACATGGATCCAAGTGTGTTGACTTGGAAAGCAAAACATCAAAGAACATTCGTTTTGCTTTCTGTGGAGGTGGCCCTCAGAGTTTTGTTGGATCCATGAGTTTTTCTACAGTGCTAAAATCATTGCAAATTGATTAGCTGCTCAGCTAACGTGCTGTTAGTGATGAGGCAGGAAGCGAGCTGTGACTAGGTAGCACGGTTTGAATAAAAATTTGTCAGAGCGCTGCTTTCAGCTAATCCCTTGGAGGAAGTGAGCTATAATCAGTACTAAGTGAGCTAATCACAGGAAATCTATTGCTCAACAGGAGCCTTAAAGTGGGGGAAGGCATGAAAGAAAAATACCTATGCAGATGCTTTATTCTGCTTTTGTACTCCAGTCTAATTACTCTGAGAAAATGGACTATTTGGTAAAATGACCAGACCTCCAGGCTCCATGCAGGAACTGCTTTTTGAAGGTCTATTTGCCTTTTGTTCTTTTAGAATAAGCAATAATCCAGTCTCATCTCTAGAGAACAAATCACCAGACATTTTCAACAAGTACTTTTATAATATACACTAAGAGTAGAACATGACTATCTTAAAGCACTGATTGTGCCAGTTTTTCTTAGTAGACAGCCCTGCAGTTGGACTTTGGAATGTCACCTGTCACAAACCAGCTCTTTTTTAAAAAAAATTCATTGGCTTTCTTATTTTGACATTTTTTATCTTGGGTATTTATTTGCAAAGGCACCTCTGCAACATTCCTCTGCTCTGGATCTACCTGGCCTGGATGCTGCTTTTCTGTGTGTGACAGATGTTGCCGGTAGCACCATATAAGGCTCTACAGGAAGGTAGCAGATGACAGCTGCAGTGTCGATTGCTGTGAGGATAACTTTCTTTTCTCAACCCTTGAGCACTTGGCTAGAGCAGGAATGGGGAAGCACACTGATCCAGGCTTTTCTAGCTGAAGTTTTGACTTTGTTGCTTTCCAGCCTTGTGCATACTATGTCTCTGGCTCAAACATGCTGCAGGTTTCCTTGAACCAGTTCACGTGGTGACCCGCCAAAGTCCTGCAGCTTTAGTGGTGCATCTAAGATTGTGATTTCAAAAGCCAAGTGGTTATGTTTCTTAACGTAGTGTTAGACTGAAATTGGTTACTTCTGCTTTTTGGGCAACCTTAAATTTGCCTTGCTTCTTCTGTGTTACATTGGTTGAGTAATTTCTAGCTGTATGAAACAGAGCTGAGTGCAGTTTGCAGCTCCAGGAGCCTCCTGTCAGAGGGTACGTACATCGATTGGATTTGAATTACTTCACTGGTAGCAGTGTTCTCGCTCCTCAGAGATTTGCTGCTTAAGTAACAGTGTAAAGTAAGGATATGTTGTGCCAGGAATAGGCATTTACATGCATGTTATCAGACAGCCCTAAGTTTGATGTGTTTCCTTTTTTGGAAGTAATTCAGTCCACTTACTTTTGCATCAAAATCTAGGCATTGGAGTATAGATGTGGCCTAGGTACCCAAATACATTAATTTGAAATTACACCTTAAAAATACAAGTCGATATGAAAACTTTTTACTCCAGCTGTTGCATTTAGCACATGACACCCTCTTCTTATTCTTGCTCTGGGCTTTACAATACTACATGACAGAGTAAGACTAACATGGGTGCATATATAATGCAAATTTAAAACCTAATCTGCCTAAGTACCAGTGCTCTAGGAAAAATGTGAATGAGCAGCAAAGCAGATAGGAAATTGCTTGTCCTCTATTTCATTTTATTTCCCTTTTAGTCATTCCAAAAGCAAGTTTGAGGGGAAAACATTTGTCCTTACTTATTAAGACGTGAGAGATGCTAAATAACAAGGCTGTGGCAGAGAGGGGCCTCCAGGGCGGCGCTGGCTGCAGTGCACGACTGCCATGTCAACCCCGATGCCAGTCACGAGGTAGGCTGCATGAGCTGGCCATGGCCCCAGGGCTCTGCTTGGGAAGTTCTTCGGGAAGCAAACTGCTTTAGGCTCAAGCAAGCGGGAAATAAATAAATAAATAAATAAAATAGCCACAACTGGAGTGTTCAGACCAACATGCTATGGTGATGCGTGCTTGTCGGTGTTCTGTAAATGCCGTCTACTTCTTGCTTTACCTTCCTGCCACCCTTTGCTCATTCTCAGTGTTAGGGTTATAGGTGTTTTCCCACGACTAGCAGTGAGAGGAACTGTTGTCTCTCTCTTGTGATCCAGGAACTCCATAGGTGATCAGACCCGTTTCTTTCCCTGAAGGGAGCAAGCTCGCTAGCAGCAGGACTGACCCCTGTGATGTCACCGTAAAAATGAAACGGTGACTGCATGTGCAAATCAATTACTGCTGGGCCAGTTGGTGAGGAAGAGGATAGGTTAAGTGACACGTGTGGCTTTTCTTGCTTCCGTTTCCCTGGAGAAAGGAAGGAGCAGGGGAAATGAGTTGCATTTCTGAAGAACCTGTCTTGAAGTCGTGCTGGGCAATTTAAGAGATCGCAGTGCCCAGCTGGCTGCTTGCTACCGTCTTGGTAGCAGGAGAGGGAACACACTTGCTCTTCAGCTGCTGCAGTTTGCATTGCGATGGTATCTAACACCATAAAGGATGAAGAGATGCTTCCTCTTTGACTGCCTCCAGGCAGGGCAAGAAACCATTGTCACGTGGATGAGGGGTCAGCTACTACATGTCATGGCATGAACTAGTAGTGATGAGTATTGAGAATCAGTCTTTTCATTAGCAGCTTTAGTTGCAGTGATAATGTTTTGGAGTTAGGAGTGGGAGAGGCTGTTACATACCTTAAATCCCCTATTACTGGTGTTATCTTAATTGGCTAAGGTGAATCCCTGTTTGCCAATTATGTCCATTTATATATATATGTGTGTGTGTGTATAAAAAATATATTTGCTTTTTCTGCCCCCTTTCCACCAGATTTAGTATGCTTTTAGGAGGCTGTACAAAGCTAGGCTAACCATTTCAGTAAATGTCTTGTCACCAAAGTGAAAAAGGAAATGCGCCTGCTGCTGTCAGAGAAACATGAACTTGGCATCATCTTTGCTAATACACAGACTCCTTCATGGGTGCTGGAAAAAATGAAATTCCACCAGTTCTTGCAATTCCATGCACAAGCTATGATTCAGCAAGCTAGCAAAAGTGTGATGGTGCGAGAGCGGTTGCGTTTTGCTCTTGTTGAATCAGGCAGGCTCCTTTTCCTGCCTGTGGGAGTGAGGGGGCAGAAAAGGAGCTGCAGGATGTATTTGCACTTTTTTTTTTTTTTTTCCCCCACCAGTCATTGCACCTAGTGCCAAACCTCTACAGCAATTTCAAAAGCACTTCCTGCCTCTGTGGAAACTTTCCCTGCATAATGAAGACTGGGATAAGAGGGAGAGAACTGTGCCTTTCTTCAGCACTTAGATATTGGAAGGAAACTAGCCATTTGGATTTAAACCTGTGTTGCAGAATGACTAATCTTTTTTTTTCTTTAACTTCCAGTGGTGACTGAAGGATCAGACTTTTTTTTTTCTTTTCTTTTTTTATGAACTGATCAGTGTTGTGAATGGAGCTGTTGTGTTTTTTTAAACTGTGAACTCAGAGCTGTTGTTTCTCCTGCACATTGAAATGGTCCTTTGTGCAAAATATTTTTGAATGTAGAAATTCTCTTGAAATGTTTGCATAGATGCTAAAACACTTTGTTAGATTAATCAAATCTCTTCTGTTAAATTTCTTATAGAAAATTGAGTTTTTTTAACTAAACTACAATTTAATGAGCCTGAAAGAGTTTATGCGTGACTACAAATGCCTGAGTCTGCATTAACTCAGGCTACCGGAGTGCCTGGTACAACTCTGTTATGCCCTTTTATGAAGTGCCTGATTTTCTTGTGGAATAGAGGGGTTTTGGATTTCCATACACTTTCTTCTTGAACTTAGTGCTTTACAATTTCTTCTCTTGACAATACAAAGTTCTTCTGAATAATTCTCTTCAGATCAAGGAGCTGTAATGCAGAACTTCTTGGCTACTGAAAAAATTTTGAAGCTTTACTGCATTGAGAGTTTTACCTAAAAAATGTGTAAATAAAAGCATCATAAACATTTTGTAAAATTAACAAGCTAAATAGCAAGTTATAGCATTGTTCATTTACATGACTGGCCTCAGTCATCAGTCAGATGACCTGAGGGAGTGGAAAAAAGCGTAGACTTGGAGTACCAATCTATTCTTCTCCAGCTTGAGAAACAACTAACTTGTGTCCTACATCTTGCTGTTGCAAATATCAAATGGCTCAAAGAAGTGAATGGATGGAGGGAATAAGATGTTTAATTGGAGAGGGGGGAAAAAAAAGAGAGGGCGGAAAAAAACCCACAAACGACTTCTCCTGATGCTTTCATAGTCTATCTACAAAGTCCTGTGGTTTGCTTCTTTAACTACTGTGCTTTAACTACTATGTTTTATTTAGTCATCCATTTGTTCTTCTTTGTCTGTTAGAAAGAAGTAGTGCTTCCTTTAAAACCTCTGTTCCCATTTGGATATTTAAACGCCCTTTACTTGCTCTTTTCTCAGATTTGATTAAAATAAGGAAAAGGGATTGCTGTCCTCTGCACTGCCATCAATGCATGCATACGTCCGTGCCTGCCTTCAGAGCTACGTATTAATCGACACAGACTCCCTTTACTGTTCTTTTCTGTCTATGCCCCCTTCAAAGCTAGGTCTAAACAATAGGCCTCTTGAATACTCTATATCTGATTTGGTAGCTTAGGCTATAAAGAAATTTAGATGCCTCATATTGAGGGGCACAGGTTTTGCACAAACAATATGTGTTGTTAGGAAAGCAATTGGAATTACAATCCTTCAGGCGTGACTTCTCAGACCTGTTGTTAAATTCCAAGGCTCTTAATTTTTTTCCTATATTGCAGTTTAGGTACTGGAAGATATGGAAGATCTTGTAGATAACGCATGACATCAGAAAGAATAATCAGCAAGCACATTTGAAAGAATGTTGAAAGGTAGAAATCACGTCCGGATCTGCCACTGCACCCCTGCTGGCATGTTCAAATGTTGCAGGCCTATTTATTTTTCCGCCATCAGCAAAAGGGCCCAGTGGCAAATTTGTCTAGGTAGACATTACGCACCGTGGACAACTGATTTAGATCAATCGCTAAGCAAATGGGGCAACCAGCACATGTCCAGTTTGTTCTTATGCTACCGGAGCCTTGCCTCCTGCTGTTTGTGTCTCTGAAGCTGTTGGTGCAGAGACAATATTCTTTCTTGGGGAATTGTAAGAGTAATTCATTGAAATCTCTTTTGAGCATCTTGACATAAAACTCTCTTCTGCTGCTTGAATCCAGGCTACTATCCTGCTTTGTTTCTCATAGTTGGGATTTGGCGATATTTACTCATCCGGTGTGATGATAAGGAATGGCAGTCCACCAGTTTCTAATTCTTATGCCAGGACCATGCTGTGAAATGTGCCCATGTTGTCCAGAGCCATTACATAGTGCAGTATTTATACTTTGGAAATAAGGTGTCATTGATAGTATATTGCACTATCTTATCCCAACTTTTTAAAAAGGCATTAAAAGTAATTGCTCCAGTGGTGTAGCTGGGCTTTGTTTTTGTTTTGGGACTGTGTGGGATAGCTGGCGAACACCAGTAGGATGTTCGCTTCCAGAAATGTTGTGAGAAATGGAGGAGATCGGTATAAAAGATACCTATTGATCCCTGATCCAAGGGAATATCTCATCACTTTAGTAAATTGAGATGTGAAAGGCATTTTTTTTTTCAAAGCAAAGGAAAATCAGCAAACAGTGATTTCTGTAAATCTTTCATCATACTATTCACTCTCTAGCAGGGGGCTGCCTGCTTCATGGTGTTCAGAGATAAAAATCTTGAGGATATTATAGGGATGGAGGAAAGGCCAGGACAGGCTTTTTGGAATGTGAGATTAATCATGCTGATGTTCTTTGTGCTGCTTTTAGTGTTAGTAGCTATTTGTTCATGATTTCTCTCTGCGTGTGATTTTTTTTTTTGTTAGGAGCTTTTACAGGTGGATTGTGGAGATAGTATATTCTCATTTTACATATAGAGGAACTGTAGTACAAATTGGTAGGAGAGATGCAAGTCTTTCTGAACTACAGTGAATCGGAGAGATCCTAATTCCATGTTTTTTTATGTAGACTGCATAAATTGAGTAGAGATATTCCTAATGCTACTTAATGTTGATAGTGTGTTGAACTATGTCTTCGCTCTTCAAGATCTTGTCTTTTTATGATGGGAAACATCTAAAACTTTTAAAGGTATTTGAAAGAGCATGAAGCCCTTTGAGCTACAGCTACCCTTAAAAGAAATTCTCATTGTGTTATGTGTGCTGGTCCCTTGCAGTTGCACAACCTTTATGTGAGATAGTGCTTTGGATAGTAAACTAGATCTCAGAATTGGTCTGGCTTATACCTGACTATTATTTTCGGCTAGATTAATTTCATCACTGGATAAGTTTATCAGTTCGTCCCACAAATGAATGGGTGGCACAGAAATGGGAGTGAGGAGCCAGAAAGGAGAGGAGGAAGGGGCTGCTTCCGTCAGAGGTGATGTTTGGGTTTGCCAGTGTAATGCTTACTAAGTTCTGTAGAGTTGATTGCAGGCCTAGTATAAATATGTCCTCTTTTCCCCTTTTGGCCAGCAGCAGAAATGCTACATTTCTGTATTCCATGCTCTGTTCCCATATTGAAACAAATATTTCTATTTCAGTGCTTTTGCTAGCTATTGAGAACCATGTCTGACAACGGAGAACTGGAAGACAAGCCACCAGCTCCTCCTGTCCGGATGAGTAGTACTATCTTTAGTTCAGGGAGCAAAGACCAGTTGTCTGCCAACCACAGCTTGAAACCCCTGCCCTCTGTGCCGGAAGAGAGAAAACCTAGGAATAAAATCATCTCTATATTCTCTAGCACTGAAAAAGGTAAGATGCCTCAGTTTTCCACTGTTATGACGTGTATTTCTTTACTCTTCCTGTAAGTTTTGGTAGTGCTTTAGATGTTTGAGTCTATAATTTCCACTTTAGATTCATCAAATTTTGTTATAACTTGTCCAAATGTGGAGAATTAGAGAAGTGCTGAAACTTTGGTATCTGTGTTTAGTGAGCTGGGATATTCTTTTCCATTTACCATTGAGACGCATGAAGTTATGAATGTAAATGACAAAGAATTAAATAGCTCATTGAGGAAAATCTGTCTACCACTTCTCAAGTTCACTGCCTGGTTTAAAGCTCTAGTAATGCACTTCTGTACAACCTTAGTAAATATTTGATTCCTGGGTATTGTATTATTTACCATTTTGCTATACTAAGTGCAGGTTCCTGGATGGAACCAAGTATCCCGCCTATGTGGAAGTTGCTTCATATTGATGAGTAATTTATGTGGTACCTTTAGAAGAAAGAGAGTAGAGAAGTGGTGGGAGGGTGCAGTTTGTATGAAGGGGGATTAAGAAAAATAAGGTTGTTGTATTGAGGTCAAATCTGTGTAACTGCACTACTAGGGTTAATTGCTAATGGGTTCTAACGATCAAGTTCTTAGTTGTTATAAACAAGGATTGTTAATGAGAAAAATTTGCTGTAATGAAACTAGAGTGTATCTGTGCTTTTTTTTCCCCCCTCTTTTCTGTATGATGAATATATGTACTGTACTGGAGCCCTGCTCCTCATTCTCCAGGATGTGTATATTTCTATGAAGAACGAAATAGTGCATAGAAAAACTTGTAACGTCTGGTAGGATGATACTGGGGAGAGTTACTAACCTGACCTTAAACTGCTATGCATTTTGTCAATCCATACCAGTTACCATTTCTGTGATTAATATAAAGTTGTATTCTTAGCAGAAATTAATACCAAATATTAACAGATACTGATCTCATTTATCTTTTGGATTAGTTCTGAAGATGTTGCAAATTTCATTGCTGAGTGTCCCCTGTCCCCCCCTTTTGGATATTACTTTTGCTATGAATGTATTTAGAAATTCTGGGGAATCTGTTACAAAATTATGGCATATAATACTTTGGAAGAGCAAATATTTAGTCAGAAAAATAGTGTTTTGTATATATTTATATCAGGATTGGAAAAATAATTGCATAGTGCTGTCTTGTCATGGAGAAAGCCTTGACCTTTATAATGTTTTCTAGTTCTGTTTTCAGCTTCCTATGTCTCATTGTTGATATGCTAGGTAGGACTGGTTCAGTTGTGCTGACATGGGTTCGATTATTTTGACAGACTTTGCTCCTCTGGTTATTTACTCACTTTGTTAAGTATTTTCCCCAGGGTTGGTTTTTATTCTTGCTCACCTTTCTGAACTGTCTCACTAGAGCTATGCAAACACTAGAGGTGGGCTTTCTTGGCTTCAGAAGATAGCTTTCCATTATCTGGTGGCATCTCTACAGTGAATGATGAGTCTGTTTTCATTTTCTGAGGATGGAAATATTTGGCCAGGGAAGCTTTTGGAAGCAGAATAATTATGTTGCAAGGTCACTTTTTGTGAAATAACATCATGGTGAGTTAACAGCAGCAACAGTGGTGGTGGTCTCTTTCCGAGAATGGGAAGAAGTGTTAAAGAGGGATGTCTTAAATGTGAACATAAGCTAACTTGTTACAGGTTAGTGGTGACAAACTGAGACCTGAGGCCTCTGAACTTTGTGAAGAAGGTGAATCCTAATCTGTTCATTGTAACAGCTGGGTTTAAGTGCCATTTGTCTGGAGCAGATTCTAGCTTAGCCCTTCAGTGCCACAGAAACTGGTATTTTATTATATTGTTTTTCTTGGGAGGAAGCACTTAAAAATTCTTATGGTGAGTACAGTAAGAAAATCTGGTGGAAGAGTCAAGTCCCTCCATCTTCTGAATGGGAGAATAAATTCTTCCTATACCTAGTTTAGGAGCTGGCATGGCATTTGTAATTGTTCTGTTGCCTAGATGGCAAGAGAACATGTGTAACACCTTTTTTCAGACCAGCTATAATGAAGTAGCGTGTAAACAGAAAATGAAGGAAGGTCTTTGTTGCTGTAAATTAGTAATACTGGGTGAGACTTGCTTGTGTTGTGAAACATGATTGTGCTGAAGCCTCTCTTTATTGTGGAGAAATGGTAAGGCTAGACCGTTTGCGACTGTAAATTATTTCTAAAAAAAAATCCCTATTAAATCTGCAGGAGCATCCAGTGGAGCCTATGTAGTTGGTTTTTATCTTTTTTAAAGAGTTCTATTAAAAGTGCAAGTGGCTGCAGGGCAGCTTTATGGCATTTTATAGTGCCTTTTGTTCTCCTTAAGTGTTCCCTATGCCCATCTTTGATGGGTTTATTCACTACTGGAGTGACTGAAAATGTGGTACCTCAAGCAGCTGCATGAAGACTTGTGTAAAGTTGCATTGACTCATCTAGAATTGTTTGAAAATCCAATTACTTATTATAGACCACTCTATAGATAATAATATGTATCTAATTTATGTAAGTTATTTGCATACTTGTTTAGTGTGTATCTGTATACCTAGTGATGAAAACTAAAAATAGAAGAAGTCATTTCAGCTAAGAAAAGTGCATTTTTGAGACCATTGTGCCAGTTTAATGTTAAAAAAAATGCTTAAAGTAATGTCCTATTCTGAAAAAAAGTGGAAGGTTTTATGACATGGCAGGATAATAGAAAAATGGTAATTGAGTTATTCAGATGAAAGAAACTGTCTGAAAGATGTCTTTTTTAATTTTGGAAAAACTTGTCAATTGGCTGAATCACAGTGAAGACAATACAAACATCCAAAGAAATGCTTTCAGCTCTCATGATTGCAAAATTGGCTGTCAAGTATAAGCAGAATATAAATGATGTGAAATCACAGTGACTTTCTGGCACTGAAACAATAGTCTGATGGTTAGTTGTTTTGTTCACTAGCATGGCTGAGATACACCCTCACCAGAAATGCCCATTCAAATATCTTTTTTCTTTTTTTTATTCTGCTGCTGGTAAACTTTACAGAAATATTAGATTTCTGCTTGTTTTTTTTTTTAATTTGGATTTTATGCCAATTGAATTGTTAACCTGACTTTCTATTTAAAGTAGAATTTTTTTTAAGGGAAACCTTTCTCCTGACTCCAGTACAAAACTTGACAAGTTGCAAAAGAAATGGCAAATTCTCCTTTTCATAAAATGAAGACATGTCTTACTAGGAGACCTACAAGGCTATTGCAGATGATTAGATTTGGTACAGGAACAGCTGGCTAGAATTGTTTGACTTTGCTCTGAAGGTTTCTGTATGATTTTGCAAGTTCCCTTCTGAATTTAGCATCCGTGAATAACCAGATAGGCTTGTTAGAACGAAGATATGCCCTTGCTTTTTATCGTCTTTCACAACTTAATTGCTTGTGCGTATCTGAATGAGTTCCATCATTGATAATCAGGTGATGCAGTACTGAATGTCAGAGCTCTTGGCGGGGGGGGGAAAAAAAAGTGCATGTAGAGGCTGGATTTTTGGTGGTGTTTCTAGAGAAACCTGAGGATGTGTTGTAGGTCTGTGTAGTTGTGTTTGCACCAAGGCCGCAATTAGGACTGTGTCTCAGGATGCTGTGTACTTAGGTCTTTCTTTTTCTGGGTTCTAGGTGTCAAATTGTTCAGGAAACACCATAGCTTTTCATTAGCAGTCTCTTACCTCTCTGCCGATTCCTACGAGGTGGTTGCGCTAATGCACATAGCGATTCTGTGCTGCTGTGATGTGTTTTGCTTGCTCATCCCACAGTTTCCTGTGCTGTTTTAAGGCCTTCTCTTCCAGCTAGCTGCTAGATCCACTGATAATATCTTGTCTATTGCTACAGCTTTGCCTCTCCCCCTGCTACTACTCGCTTAGAAGGTTTCTCTACCTTTAGGAGGTAGAGTTGGGGAGATGGTGAGATTTGGGAGGACTAACTGTAGCCCCCCAGTAGGGTAGTATAGGAAACTGTAGGTTTCAGATATTTCAGATGCTGCGTTTCTGCCCCAAGGCAGAGCTAGTTCTGCAATGAATTAATCATAAGAGCTTAAAGAAATTATTTAATGATCTAGTGATGGAGGCTTTTTTCCTAGTTTTGTTGTTCAGGATAAATGATGAGATGGTCATATTTTTACTATGGTATGTAGTTGCCATGAATTTCCCAGGCTAGACTTCTGAAGTCCAACGAGTTCTCCTATTTTCTGAGTCCCTTTGAAAGAGCCTGCATTTCCCCCACCCTGTTTGAAACGAGGCTGTTTGCTGCTCTCATTGCAGGGCCTGAGAGCCTGCTCTAACTGTAGGAGCAAGGGACAGTATCTTGGATCCATTTGTGGCTTGACACAAGTGTTGCCCTTTATTAAAGGGATTCCCATTTAAATACAGGGCTGTGATACAAACATAATCAGAGGTTCAAAAATAGCATGGCCTCCCTGCGGCCTTGTTGACAAGTGCACATGCTGCCAAAACATGACTCACTGGACCTGCCTCTCGACTGAAGCTTGCTGCTTGCGTTTATTTTGAGTGCCTCTGTGATTTGATATTCCTGTCAGCCTACAAGTGCCTCCTGTACCAAAAAGATGTGTGTTTTTGAAAGACAAGGGTTTATTTGTGTAGCACATGCCTGAGGATTTGAGCACCAGCTTCTGTTCCCTAGAAGCCAAGTGCTTCAGACCATGAATCTTCCTGAGCATTATAACATTTTTTTTTCCTGCTTTCACATAAACCAGCTGCAAGAGGTCAAGAAGAAACTGCACTTTGCTTGAATGTTTTCACGTAAGCAAGTTTCTCCGATCTTGTGACGGAAATATGTTAGTAAGGCTCTTGGACAGTCCGCTTGCTTGTTGGCTCTGACTGCCACAGCCATGTTCAAGATATCCTGTTTATAATAGCAGTGTCTTTCCACCGCATTGTTCAGCTCAAGGCGGCCCACGTGGCTTTCCATTTCTAAGGATTGTCTCCAGCTCCCTTGTCTTCCTTTCCCACCCATGGGGAAGGCATTTTGGAAAGATATTCTGGCTCCGCTTGAGTGTAAGACATGCTTCCCCTGTAGTCCATACCTTTTTACTGCATTATAGCTATGAGACCACTTTTTTAGATGATCTTTCACTACGTTGAAACTTTGTGGCTTTTACTGTTAAGGTGAATTAAAAAAAGAGAGAGAGAGAAAAAGATGTCTTTTTGTTTTATTTCAAAACAGTTCCAAAATAAGCTTTGCTTAGCAAAGGTGGCTTACAAAGGAGAGTGGTCATCAAGTGAGTGCCCCATTTTAAAATCCTTCTGCTTTCATTTGTTCTTATGAACGCTTTGCTGTTCTTGCTGTCTTCATGCATGCTGTAGTATCTACGTGTCCTCTCTGAGCCAGTATGCCTAATCCTAGGAAAGCCTTCAGTTTCTTGATCTCAGGTTAGATATGCCGCGGCTCACTGCTAGCTCTATTCCGTCCAGCAGAAGGCTATGAGATGGAGTCTTGAGCATCAGCTTTCTACCTGGAAAGCAGACCTTGCTCTTTTTTGCAAGAGCAGAAGGACAGGTTCCCAAGACCTAACTTAGTCACAGAATCACAGAGTGGATGAGGTTGGAAGGGACCTCTGGAGATCATCTAGTCCAACCCTCCTGCTCAAGCGGGGTCACCTAGAGCATGTCAGACAGGGCTGCATGCAGGCGGGCTTTGAATATCTCCAGAGAAGGAGACTCCACAACCTCTCAGGGCAACCTGTTCCAGTGCTGTGTCACTCTCACAGTGAAGAGGTTTTTCCTTATATTCAAGTGGAACTTACTGTGTTTTGGTTTGTGCTTGTTGCCTCTTGTCCTGTCGCTTAACACTACTGAAAAGAGTTTGTCCCCGTCCCCTTCACACCCTCCCTTCAGGTACTTATAGACATTGATAAGATCCCCCCCCTCAGTCTTCTCTTCTCAAGGCTAAAGAGGCCCAGCTCTCGCAGCTGTTCCTCACAGGGCAGATGCTCCAGTCCTCTGATCATCTTGGTAGCCCTATGCTAGACTCTCTCCAGTAGCTCCATGTCTCTGTTGTACTGGGGAGCCCAGAACTGGATGCAGTACTTGAGATGAGGCCTCAGCAGGGCTGAGAAGAGTGGCAGGATCACCTCCCTTGACCTGCTGGCAACACTTCCGAATGCACCCAAGGATACCGTTGACCTTGGCCACAAGGGCACATTGCTGGCTCATAATCTATCTGTTTTCTGCAAGCACTCCCAGGTCCTTTGCTGCAGAGCTGCTTTCCAGTAGGTCAGCTCCAAACCTGTATTGGTGCATGGGTTTTTTCCTCCTTAGGTGCAGGACTCTGCACTTGCCCTTGTGGAACCTCATGAGATTCCTCTCCACCCAACTCTCCAGCCTCTCCAGATCTCTGAATGGCAGCACAGCCTTCTGGTGTATCAGCAAAAAGAAAAAGTTCAGAATTAAAGGGACTGTATAATAATTAATGATAACTTTATTTCATATTTTGAGTTAAAATAAATGAAAATGGAAGACACTTTGCCATTATATTGGCTTTGTCAGAAAAATGAAAAAAAAAACCCCAACCCTATGCATTATAAAACATCTTATAAATTTAACTGAATCTAGGTAGGATTGTTCACATGGTCCTTCTCTTTATATGTCCACACTTCTGGTATTTATTATGGTTGCTTTTTTCTTTTAATCTGGATTAGATCATTAATCTATGGCTATAAACTCTTATCTTGATTGTAGGAAGGCCTAGTTTGCATTAGCTAACTTGAATTGAAGCAGTAAGGCAAATAAATTTTAATTGTCTTTAGGGTGAACTTGAAGTTGAAACTAAAGTTTTTTAACCTATATTGAAATATTATTATTTATAACATTTGTAAGTACTTTGTACAGGTGGGATTCTTATTCTCTTATTTGATTTCTGCCATATTATAAATGATTTTAATAAAAGGAATTTTATTTTTATGTGAAGTCTATGTCAAATTGAAAATATTTGATTACTATTTTGCATATATAAATACATGTGCCCATTAAACAGAATAATGGCTATATTCATCTGAAATGTTTTAATGTTTGAGTTTGTTGTGTTGCATGTGTAAAATAGGACTTTAAATCTCTACTCAGTAGATTTTCAATGCCTTTTTCAGGAAGCAAGAAAAAGGAAAAAGAAAGGCCAGAAATCTCCCCTCCATCAGATTTTGAACATACCATCCATGTTGGCTTTGATGCGGTTACTGGAGAATTTACTGTAAGTACATTTGACCTGAGTCACTGAGAAAAACACCTATGGGTCTGCACTGTAGAGAAGCTGTTGAGGTGTTCTAGAATGAAGTGTGAGTTAGTCTATTCTTTGTCAAAGAAATAATTTTACTGTGTGTTTGTACAATGTGCAGAGCAAAGACACTGTTACCTCTCAGTGCTTCTGCAATGTGAATGTCAGATCTAATGCTTATTTTCATCTAGGGGAGTCTTCCTTGAGAACTGGTGTGGGGAGGAGAAGTACCCTTTTTAGTTTACTTTCAGTAATTCATAACTGGTACTGTTGAGTGCTTTAGTATTCCCATTCCTCACTTATCTGACTTAATATAACTAACTGAGTCATGATGACTCAGTAGGTTGGAGGCCCTGGTGGATTTGAGAATGCTTGAGACATTGAGCAATCAGGTACTTCAGTTACGTCTTGGTTTATGTTGCATCACCTATGGACATGTGGCTCTTCAGCATCAAGTGGGAACATTGAAATACACTCCTTCCTGTTTGTGTGTTTAGAGTTGTATGTGTAATGCTCTGTATAGAGGAAAAAGGAAATTTGTTCTGCTTTTTTAATAACTCTTTAAAATATTGGAAGGATACTTAAATAGCCTGTTATTTCAGGGAATGCCAGAGCAATGGGCTCGGTTGCTACAGACCTCAAATATCACCAAGTTAGAGCAGAAGAAAAATCCTCAGGCGGTACTAGATGTACTGAAATTCTATGACTCCAAAGACACAGCAAAACAGAAGTATCTGAGTTTCTCTGCTCCAGGTGAGATGCACAAGTATGCCAGGTACAGTGAAGGCAGGGAGGGGGACTTAAGTATTTGGAACTTGGTCTTCATCTCTTTTGGATTAATAAAACAGATTCAAATGCTGGAAAAACAAGCTACTTATCTATGAGGAAGAAACATCTGTAGATGGATTTAAAGCTTACTGGAAACTGTCCAGTTTCTTGTTTTAAATGGAGGAGGAAACAAATGGAACTGGGTAATTCAAAATAGCAGTTAAAATTGATGAGCTGTGTTTATGAAGCAGGCTCTGAGACTATGATTGACTGGTTTCATACTGGAGACCTTGCTTAGTTATCTGTGGTCAAAACATGTTCCTAGATGGTTGCTCTCTGTGAACTTGAGTTTTTATCTTTCCCAAGTGATGACATCAAAGATGCCAAATAGCTTGTTGCACCTGGGCCAGGAGCTACGTGGGGAGGCTGAGGGAATGACTGTCCTACATACATGGTTCCTTTTATCTAGTTCTCCTTCAAATTATTTCCATTCTGAAAATAGCTTAGTAACAAGTAACAATAGCTTTGTAATACCTTCCTCTTTGATTCAAAACACAATTAAGGGAGCAGAAATACCAGTTTGATCTTGATTGCCCATTTCAATATAATAGGACACACAAGCATAGCAGGCAATATTCAGTTTAAAAAACAGTGTGTGGATACTAACGTGAGGTGAAGCAGTAGAGCAAGTTGGGAAATGAGTGTTTTTAACCTACCCTTAAGAAATAATTTTAGTAATTTATTCCTTCTTTTTTCTGTGGGCTTACAGTGCTACTTGTTTATCTCATTTATTACAGTGAAATTTTGCTTTCAGAGAGAAAGAAATACCCAGAATGGTCCATAGACTTTAAATGTTTCTCAGCTACTCTGTAAAGATCACTTTTAATTGTTTATTCTGCTGATTTTATGAATTCTGTTATTTGTTCTATTTAGAAAAAGATGGTTTTCCTTCAGGAACACCAACGGTGAGTATGTTTACTCTCCTTTGTAACTAAGGAGAACAAAATTTCAGATTTTTTATTTGTTATATTAAATTAAGCAGATTAAAATAAAATGAGAACTTTTTGTGGAATAAAAACCTAAAAAGGAAGGTGGAACACAGCACATTTTACTAGAGTAATAGTATTTGAATCTCATAATAAAATGTAGTAGGGCACTTAAACTACTCAAACTATCCTTTTTTAATCAGTAAGAATTATTGTATCTTCATATCAAAAATAATGCAAACTGTTAATGCTTTGTGAGGGATATATCTTGTTTATACTGTTTTTAACTTTGGTAAAATGTAGACGAATGCCAAAGGTTCAGAGCCATCAACAGCTGTAGCCGATGACGACGAGGATGATGATGAAGAAGCTCCTCCTCCAGTTATTGCTCCACGGCCAGATCACACAAAATCGGTGAGCAGCTCTTTTTCACAGAGCTGTAGGTGTTTTTCTACTCCTTTTTTCCTGTAAAGTGTTTTATTTGTGAAATGAGCTCTTGCATATCTTTCTGTTTTTAATTAAGTTTGCTTGCTGAGAAAATACCTGATTTCTGGATTTTAGTTGGATTGGAAATCCTGAAGTTAATGCTGGTATAGTTTATTGCCTTGTGCTAGATATCCAGATATATTTATCCTCTGACCCAAGATGTGAGAAGAACGTTTTTAAGTGCTAAAAATTATGGCTGATTTCTGTCTTTAGATAGTATAATGGCATAAGTGTAGGACAGTGCATTTGAGCATTTCATTTTTGTTTTCAGTTGCAGTGAGATACCTTCATCGAATCTACTACCCAAACCCAAATTCAAATTTAATCTTAAGTGCTTATGAAATTGTTACCTAACTTTTAGTTTCATATTTTTTTTGTCCTGTGCACCCTACTCAGAGTCCTAGGGATTCTAGTTACTACAGCTCATTCTTTGACCCATTATAGATGTAAATATTGCTGCTTTGTTGTCCACTATGACCCTTGGTTTTGTTCCAGGGGCATAGAAGTGATTTGTGTATACTTGTCAAGTGATACTGCTTTTAGCATTGCCTACTCTGGGTATGTGAACATACACAGCGTGATGGCTCTACAGTTTGGTTTTACCAGGATAGCTATGTATGGCTGTAAAACTTAAGAGTTTCTTCAAATGTGGGGAGAGTGAACAGCTTAGTGGGAAATGAAATAAAGAAATCCCTAGAATTAGGGAAATGAGAAGTCTACAGATGCATGCTGCTTTTCATAGTGAAGCATGAATCTTTTTACCTTTAAATCTTAGCAGTAATTTGTCTTGCCTTTAAACAGTGATTTTCTGTTCTGTGAAATTTAGAGCTTGTAAAACTGAACTAAATACACAGATGAAAGGCTATGTAAGCCTTTCAAGTCAACTGATCTGTTGCAGAGAATAATCAGGAAGAAAATGCACAGAAAGTCTGTCTGGGGAAGATAGAGAGCCTGATTAAATGCACTTCTAGCATCCGCTCTGTACAGGAAGTGTCTTAGTTTTTATTTTGAGGTCAGTAAGGTTGCCAGCATCTCTGCACTGGAATTCAATGCCTCTCAGGTCTAATTTCTGGCTCCAGGGTGTTAAGTAAAATGGTACATAATGGTCTTTTAAGAACTATGATTGTTTTGAACTGCGAGTCAGTGATTGTGAAGAGAATGCTCAAATAAATGGTCTCTCTTAACAACAGATTTACACGCGGTCTGTAATCGACCCCATCCCTGCACCAGCTGGTGACTCTTCTGTTGACAGTGCGACCAAATCAGGTGATAAACAGAAAAAGAAGACCAAAATGTCAGATGAAGAGATCATGGAAAAACTACGTAGGTATTCTTAGTTCATTTAAACAAAGGCTTTATGACTGAGTTCATTCTCATTTACTTTTTGACTTGAGAGGTTTTTATGCAGTCACAATCAACCCTTCATTCTGAGTGATAATACCTGTGAGACAGCTGTCAGGCAATCATGGTTGACCGAAACATCCTCACAAAATGGCTTGTGCATCTATATTGGTGCTTCTAATAGTTTATTTAGCCAGCAGATGAGGAAGATATTATTACCCATCCTGATTTTTGTGCAAGGATTGTGTAAATACTGTGCCTGATTTGCGTCAGACAATAGCTGAGAGGATCTAAATGTTTTGTTAGTTTGCATCCTTAACAACCCTGTTGGGTAAAGAATATTGTAGAACAGTTTTTTGGATTGAAATTCTGTTACGATAATGTGATCTACATATATAACATTCATAATAACACAAAATATCTTGGTTTCTACTGTTGCTAATTCCATGATGTTCCTGGAAATAAACTTTCACCATATTAATGTTCTTGTGCTTAGTAAGTCAGGAACTGACTGATTTCTGAAACAGGCTGACCTAATGGATTTGTCATGATCTAATACTGGGTTCTGTTATCCAGAAGGCTATCATTAAATTCAAATGTTTGTGGGAAATAGCAAGAGCTGTCTAATTAAGAGTAAGACCTGGCATAGCGGTTGACTGAAACTGGGCCATTTGCAACTGGAATGAAATCAGGAAGCTTCGGCTCCTAATGCATCAACCTTTTTACTGCTTGAGCTGACTCATACTCAGCTATCCTGGCCGAGGCAGGTCCTACTAAAGGAGAACGGTGGGAACGGCATGTATTTTTAACATGAGTTGACAGATACAGTATGCTATGTTGTGATAGCAAAGAACGTTTCCTAAGGCAATGACTCTTCTAAGAATTTCTATGGAAGTGTTGTGCAAATGTTTTTCTTTTTTAGGTACTATTGTGAGCATAGGCGATCCCAAGAAAAAATACACCAGATATGAAAAAATTGGGCAGGGGTAAGTGTTCATCCCACCTATTATTTACAGTGAGTCAGTGTTGAAGGTGATGTGCTGTTTCTTCTCTGATACTACTACATAGCTCCTACTTACTGAAGCAGGCAGAAAGATTTGCAGTATTAGACAATGATAAACAGATGTTGAAGGCTTGCGATGGTGGAAACTTTTGAATTGGGTCTTTTAATACAACAGCATAACACTAGAACTTTTTTCTGTCATATCTATGCCTCTTCTCTAGTCCTCTTTTAGTAAGATGTATTCATCTCTTCTGCAATCTAACTACTGAAGAGCTTGAGGGTACCTCAGAAGGCTTTCTGTGTGGTGGACTAACAATAATTTTAACTGTGTTACTATTCTAATATTCCTATGAATTCTTTTGGAAAAAAGTTCACTTAAGTATATTCAAGGGTAGCTTATTATTAGCTTATTATTATCTCAGCATAACTCCTGCTGTCTGTCCCTTTCCAAATATTTCCTTATGCATTTGTGAGAGGGCTTCCCCTGGGCAGAAAAGTAATACCTTCTGCAGAAAAGCCTGTCCAGCTTACCTGATCTTAGGCAACAGCACAAGTTGTAGGGGCTTGGAATGCAGGAGGCACGATTTGTCTTAGAACAGAGTGGACTTGTGATTAGTTTGCTTTGTGTAAACTGACAGGCTTTTCTTTGATATTGCTTACTTTAAACAGCCTTCTTTTTGATAGAGCTCTTGCAACGTACAAAGCTGAAGCAATTTTGCATTTGTGATCTGTCTGTTTGCGTGCATGTGTGTGACAGATGTAACTGGCTGTAAGATTGTTCTTTATCTTCACAGGGCTTCAGGTACAGTTTTCACAGCTATTGATGTGGCAACAGGGCAGGAGGTAAGATCTCTGTGCTCATCAAAATGAAAATGTCTTTTCTGTATAAATGTTCCTCTGTAGGTGGTCAGAGTGATCTGACTAAGTTTCGTTTTGTGGCTTCCATCACTGCTGTCACCTTGCAGACTAATGTTTGTCCTAGTCATTTGTAACAGTGTGTGCCTTGTTTTGTAGTAATCAGATGATGAAAGCTAAAAATAGGGTTTTGTCTTTACAGTGAGAAGCAGAGGGGCTGAGATGTTCCAGATACGGGTTTTGAAAACAGTTTATCCTTCAAGTATTGTAGGCAGTATTGTCCTGGATTTTCAGCAGTAAATCTGCGTTTAGTCTTAACACAGTTAGTTTCTAGACCTTTTTCAGTAGTGGTGATTGAGATGCCTATCCATATGGAAATAGCTTGTCCTCAAATGATTCTTTGTTTTAATTAGAATGCCTTCTGCACATCCTATTTCTTGTTTTTACTACTTGGTGCATCCAAACCATCCAAACCAAAGATGATGACACCAATAAAATGCTACATCCTTGTCATGCAGTAGTTGTCTCCGATTCCCCAAGATTAAAATTTTAGCAATTATTTAATTCTTTTTAATTTCAAATTTATTTTTCCTTTAAAAGTCCAAAGTTATTTATTCTTTAGGTCAATGATAAGTAACTGCCTCTTCATCAGTAACTGCATTTCCCGGTACTGTAGTACTGCAGTACTTTCTACACACTGCAGTACTACTTGTTCTCTGCATGCAGAGAACATGACTGCAGAATAAATCTTGTGGCTCTTTTTCTTTCTTAGACCTTTCCTGCTTCCTGTTGGGCAGATGATCTTACAGTTGATTGCTTGCAGTCTCTGCCTTCATACGTTAAACTGATCCAGTACTCTGGCTTCCTCACGGCTTAATGTCTGAGGAAGAGGAGGAAGTTCTGATGACAGAATTGGGTTTGTTCAGTGGTAAGAAGAAAAGACCACAGTAGGATTTTATTGCCATCTTCAATCTTAATGGGACAGTATAGAGAAGATGAAGCTGGACTCTTCCTTGGAGCGCTGCAGGCAACAGACCCAAATTGCAGTAAAGGAGATTTTGTTTAGATACTAGATTTTTTTTTCTTCCTCCTCACAGGGGCCCAGAGTGGTGGTGGAGTATCCACCTATTAAGATCTCCATTCAAAATTCAGCTGGACAAGGCCCTCAGCAACTTGCTCTAAATTGCCCTACTTTGAGCAAGGGCATTAGACCAGATGACCTCCAGAGGTTCCTTTTGATCTTACCCTTTTTGTCATTCTGTATCACAAGTTCCATTCTTTTAATGCCCATGGCAATGTGATAGTGAATATTTCTACAAGATTATTTCAGTTGTTGTGGTAATACTTTGATTTTGGACTCGTGAGTGGATTATACAGTAAAAAGCCTGAATGCCTCCTGAAAATGTTACTACTAACAGAACCGACTTGGGACAATTATTTGTTTTGAAGTCTGGAAAACTTACCCTGGCTAACTTATTTCTTGGGCTAGGTGGTTCTTTATTTTTTGCTTCTCCCTCTGGGATAGTTTATTGGCTTTTAATTGCTCTGTGAGTTATCTCCTGGTTTCCCTTTCCCCTCAAAACATTGTCTCATGACAACATTTTTCCTGACTGTCACTCCAGATAGTTGATGTTTTGTCTTTACGTAGTTTAACTACACTAGTACCTGCTTACAACTTGTTGACAGCAATGTGGCTGTGAAGGCTGCTATTACTGTTGATCCAGCTATTGATTCAGTTGTCTCTCATCTTAAGTTCTCTCAGACTTGGGCTAATTTTGTCACTTGTACCGTGACAAACATTTTATTCCTTATCTTGCCACTTTTTTGAGCATTCACACTTGCCTGTTATATAGTTTCTTATTCTTCAAAACTTCCTCTGTTGAATTGCTCTTTCAAGCTTTTCTGTTCATGCTGATTTTTGCAACTGCTTCTGCCTTCCTGCATTCCTCGTACCTGAACGCTAATCTTGTCAGAAGAAGATACACAGAAATAAATTTCCTTGTTTTGTCCGGGAAGGCATATGCCATCATTCTTTGTTGCTACAAGATGCTACTCTGCTTTAGACTAGCTGATATGAAATCAACTGGATGAGTATCTGTTTATCTTCTAAATATTTTCTTTGCTGTCTGTTCTGGCCTTTGCTATTGGTTGTCAGTCCTCTCAGATACGAGAGGAGGATGCTGGCTGTGGGTGTGGGTTGTATGCTAATAGTTACATGCTAATGAATAAATACCCTATAAGCTGCAGGTTGTTTCTGTGCCAAGCTGCCTTAATGCTGTTACAGAATCTCTTAACTCTTCTAACCTTTTACTGTATTAAGAATGATTGAAAGTTTTTGATACTCAAGTTTGAATTATTAATGTTCCATTTGGCCCTCCTCAGGTTGCTATCAAACAGATAAACCTGCAGAAACAGCCCAAGAAGGAGTTGATTATTAATGAGATCTTGGTAATGAAGGAGCTAAAGAACCCCAACATAGTCAACTTCTTGGACAGGTAAATGCGAACAGCTGGTTGATCCCTGAATTCCCAGGGATTTCAAGAGGTTTTTAACTTGATACTCCTCTATAGACCTAGAGTTTCTTTACCTCAGAGTCTTATAAGACCAGTATTTGGATTGAGAGGAGCATTAAAAAAAAGTGAAGTCTGCTATAGGGAATGGTCATGTTGATTTGGTAAGAGGCCTTCTTCTGTCATCAGTGCAGTGCTGCATGTGGTCGAGGAGCAGTGGTGGAAAAAAGCACAGCTGGAAATGCTATGTCCTCCATGAGATGCAGGATGTTACCTGGACCGTTTAGGTCAAGAAGCATAGGGCTTTTATTGTCAGCATCTACATTTTAAGCTATCTACCTACTTACCTATTTTATTTACTATTTATCATGAAGTGTTTGTAAATCATTTTCTTGAACAGTTATCACAGTGCTCTTATCTGCCATTTTTCAGTTCTGTATCTCTCTTGATGGCAAGTGGGCATACTTTTCTTTTTTGTTTGTAGTTACCTTGTAGGAGATGAACTGTTTGTGGTGATGGAATATCTAGCTGGAGGCTCACTAACAGATGTGGTCACAGAAACATGTATGGATGAAGCACAAATTGCTGCTGTTTGCAGAGAGGTGAGTACTGTATTTGGTGTGCAGAGAAATGAAGGCATACTCTATTCCTCCGAGTTCTTTGGTACATTTATGTTATCACTAATTGTAACAACTGCTATTGAGGACATTCACTTGGGAAGAATTAATGATACTGAGAGCACAAATCAATATTAAAATTGGAGATAAACTCATTTTGTTATTTTCTGTGTATAACTCAGGAAACTAGCACCCCTTCCTACCCCCTTTTCCAAATAGTAGTGGTGGAACTGTGTTTGCTTAGAAACTGTAAAAGTAGATCTGATGAGACAGGCATACTTTAAGAAACATGTACTAACATAGCAGTGAGCTTGATAGACTGTCACTTTCTCATTTTAGTGGCTGTTTTCATGATTCACAGTATGTGAAAGGTATAGTTCTGTGAAGGTTAATCTTTTTGGATTTTTCAGAAAAATAATACTCCAGAAGATTGTAGCTGGAATAATTTTAGGATTCAGTATGTATCCTTCTAAAAGAAGTTAAAAATAACTTATGCTGCAGCTTATCAATTGTTTCTGCCCTGAGTCAGGGCCAGCATCTAACTCAGACTTGATTTATTATAGGAATGGGAGAAGAAATTGTATTACCTAGTGTGCAGGAGAAACTTAGGCTTTTAAAAAGCCAGATGGCTACATCAGCATGACATCTGCTTTTGGTGACTCACCTAAAGGGAGGGGATGAAAAGCAAAATGGTATATGAACATGTATGAACAGGTAATGGTTTCCTGAGAAACAGGAGCTGGAAGCAGAGAATTGAAAGTAACTATTTACAGTAACAATAGTTAAATTTTTCCTTCAAGAAAGTTAATATTGAACTAATTGTACTACATCAAAATTCTGCTGCCTAGAATGTCAGATATTCTTTCTTATGTAAATCGGTGCCACTTTGCTAAAGTAAATAGAGGCAAAAACACTCAGAGGATTACGTCCATGCCAAGTTGAAACGATAAATATTTTGTTTATATGAATTAAAAAAGACTTATAAATGGTGTTCTTGCTTTTTCTCAAATATCAAAACTAAGTTTCATCATATTTTTAGGCCAAAACTTTAGTATGAAAGGTTTTAATCTATAAAGAATGCAAAAATGATATTAGAGACTTTCATAATGCAGATGTTTTACAGCCTTCATTGTAGTAAAGTTGCCTGTGTGTCGAGGATGAAGCATTCCTGTTAGTGAGACTTGAGGCTAAAAGGTGCTCGCTTAATCCCGTATAGTTCCCCCATAGCATGAATCTGGAAATTACATGTACCAAAATAAATGAAATCTGTGAGTGATTTTGGGGAGTATCTTAGATGATGACTAGAGGATGAGGATTTAAATTTATTAGTTCTATAAGATGAGAGAGAAACTTCATAGTTAAGTGATCTTTGACCTCCATGAGTTCTGGCAAATACTGTTTAGAGCAAGAGCTTCCTCTGCTGGTTGTACCTGCATAATACCTGCTGTATTTTTACACTCAACCCTGCTTAACAGTGTAAGTGCTTTGAATTTGTGTTCACATGTGTAACTTGTGCTTGCATATGCTTAATTTTTTTTCCCCATCCAGTGCTTGCAAGCGCTTGAGTTCCTGCATGCCAACCAGGTCATCCACAGAGACATTAAGAGTGACAATGTGCTGTTAGGAATGGATGGATCAGTTAAACTCAGTGAGTACCAGACAAATGTTTCAATGTTCTTTTTTCCCTTCCTAATATATTTCACATTAGAGAGCATGAGCTGATAAAAGGGTAGTTGGCAGGGATATTTGAGGTGCCTTTTTACTGGATGTCAGCAACAGAAATTCGTTCCATCTTATAAAATCTGTAACTTGCGAATAGCAGGTATTGAAATTCTGAGGACTTCAAAACTCTAAGGCGGTGAGCATGTTAAACCGGCAGGATGTTGAAGCAAACATGTTACCACATGAATGCATTGGTAAATATGAAATAATTGGTAACATAAAGTGAAGAAAAGGTGTAAATGGCTGCAAGAGAAAAGTGCTGCTAGCTCTAGTGGTTTTATGGTCTTTTCAGGTTGTCATGATTAGCTTTTAATGTTTTGCCTTTTTCACGTAGAAGGTAACTAAGAAGAAATTATGCAAAATTAACCATTCATGTTGCAGTCTAGTTTTATGCTGCACCTGTACAGGGGTCTCCATTGCTTGAACTGAAAGTGTAATCCACTTTCATTAATAAAATCATGAAATGACAAAAGAAACTGCTTGCTTTTCAGGTAATTGTCATGCATGCTATAACTTGTGTACAGTAAGTCAGTTTCTGGTGTGTGTAAACATGTGGCACCTGAAGGAGGAAGAGGCTTTTAACATTTGAAAAATGGGAAACCATATGCAGAAGATGTCAGGATTGTTCAGAGAGAGGTGTGTTGTCCGTTGTCTTGGCACCCAGGAATGCACAAAGCATAAAGCTACCAAAGAATGAAGGGATGATGTTTTTACAGCTGGGTAAGAATTTGGAATGCTATAAAAAAGCATCTCTCAGCAGTATTCCTTACTATGGATGGCTTTTAGTCTCATGTCAGGCATGCGGTGCAGTGTGAAGAAGGGTTATAAGCAATCTGACTTGTTTAACCGCATTGTTGGGTGCACTGCTTGCTCGCATAGGAGTTGTTGTGTGTGTTTTGTTTGTTTTCCAGGGTGGTGGGTATTCAAACACAAACTGAATGGGTTCAGAAGCTGAAGATAAGTGAAGAGTTACAGGAGAGAACGTAGCTGGGAAAAAATAGCTGTGGAAGGCTCAAAAGATACAAGAGCTGACAATATAAAGAAAAGTGGAGAAAGGACAGGGCTGTGGTAACGGGCATTGAGGCAGGCAGCCTGTGTGAAGAAGCATTGGCCCTAAGAGATTGGAGGAGAAGGTAGAGATAGAAGAAAATAGGAGTTAGCTATTAAAATGTGCTATATGAAGGAGGAATATCAGTCTTGAGACTTGCCCTTCATTTACTGTGTGGTTATAAACCTGCCAGTTGTTTGGGGTGGCGGGATATAGGTTACACTTTCTTCAAGCTCTTCTTCCTTTTCCCTGGAGGAGATTGACTTCAGGGAAACTCCATGGGAGGATACTGATCTGCCTGTCACCTGAGCACGTTTTGGGGGTGACTTTCCAGCATTTGGAGGGATGACATGATTAACACCTTTTGAAAGAAGGAAGCATCTAGCTGAGGCTGTAAAGGCACATTTCCTGGCCAGATAAAGAATCCTGGGAAAACTACCCTCACCACTAATTTTTCCACATTCACTGCTGATGAAACTGGGATCTGCTTGTAGATGAAGGGATGGACTTGCTATAAGTTTTTTGCTTGCCTTTTCTTTCCCTGCTGGTGGTGTGGTGCTGAAGGTGCTGTTTGTACATCATGAGATTGCTGTTACTTCTCTGTGTTTGTTGAAATAGACTCTTCTTTGAATTTAATATGATGCCTTCTAAAGGACCCAAGTGAAAGAGATGCTGGTTAGTTACATAGGGGCTAGCAACTGCAATAGGTTTGCTTTTCTCAAGGTAGCATTTTGACATTTGGGGTGGGAGTAGTTGTTTGTTAAACCATCCTCTTGGTGCAACTTAGCATTTTCTCAACTGTGACACTTTTGTCAGCACTGCTTGGCATAACACTTTCAAAATCAATTTGAAATTTTAAATTCTCTCTCTTTCTCTCTCTCTCTCAAACTTAGTGTCAATGATAAGGTAAAATCTGGTTCCTGCCTTAACTGTGTTCTTATTGATGCTTTACATGCCTGGGAAGTGGGAGTGCTGCAGCTGGATAAAGTAACATGATGGAACATGCATTGCTGCTGCACCTGAAGGCTATAGGAATAGGTGACTTTTCTTGTTTTCTTGAGTGTGGTTGTTCTCTTCAGTACTTATCTTGTGGAGAGGTTTGTTTGTCCAGGTTCCTTCTGCTGAATAGGGTGATATTTTACTTATCTAAAGTCTTATATTCCAAATCTGTCAGCTGTAGTACCTATATTTGATTTCCAAATTACTGTGAAATGTTGAACTCAATAGCTGCAGAAATAAAATCTGTTTAGTAGGGCAGAAACCATGGTTGGTAGATTCATATTTTCTAATTTAGGCAGTAAAACATACCACACACAGAGCTGCTCTGGATTTTACTTGATTATTTACTGGTTGGTACCAGTCTGATGGAAGGATTGGGGAAAGCATCATCCTTCTACAGGAGAATGCTTACGTCCTTATTCTAGGGGACAAAAAGCCTTATCTTCATTCCATGGAAGTCTGCCTTACTTAAACATCTTCAAGTTTTATATCCATCTTCTGTGTCAAATCTTGTAATATGGAGAATGTAGTTTAAAACAAACAAAAAACAACTACCTCTCCACCCCCCTGCCCTAAACCTTTCAAGAGTGGAGGAATAGAATATATTTGTAGTAATAGGGAAGTCTTCTAGGAACCACACTTACCTAGGATGCACTGAATTAACTTTTAATTCTGTTATCCTACAGCCGACTTTGGTTTCTGTGCTCAGATCACCCCAGAGCAGAGCAAACGCAGTACCATGGTTGGGACTCCTTACTGGATGGCTCCTGAAGTGGTCACACGGAAAGCATATGGCCCAAAAGTGGATATTTGGTCTCTGGGAATCATGGCTATTGAAATGGTGGAAGGAGAACCCCCATACCTCAATGAAAACCCTTTGCGGGTAAGAACTCCAGACTTGGCTAGAACTATTTGTGAGTGTTTACCAGGTAAAGTTATAAGTGGATTCATGTGGTTTTTCTTTGATAGCCTCTGTGTTTAGAAAAGAAAAAAAAAAAAAAAAAAAAAAGCTTCAGCAGTGCAAGATGATCCCCCTGAAAAGGATGACAGTTGTCTTGAATTTGCAGTCTGCGCTGCCCTGAATTTTTGAGATACTCTATTTGAAAGATGTAAGGCATACTAATGGTACCTTCTTTTAACTAAAACATTAGACTTTGAGAATTTGTCTGTCTTTAGTAGACTTCCTTAATTCAAGGAAAGTAAATTCATTGGGTTATGAAAAATGCTCGTTGACATGTCAGAGATTGAGGTTTTGAACATCTGCAGTCATTTTGCTACTAGCAAGAACAGATTACAGCTGCCTAAAGTTGTGTAGTGGCATTCTTGCAATTACTCATCTAATCAGGGAGAGGAGCAGAAGACTACAAACCTCCTCCTAATCTAGGTATTGCTTCCAAGCAATTAATTCTGACATCTCTTAAACATTTGGCCTGGTTATACAATATTCCTTATTTTACAGGCTTTATATTTGATAGCGACTAATGGCACACCAGAGCTGCAAAACCCTGAGAAACTATCCCCAATATTCCGGGATTTCTTAAACAGATGTTTGGAGATGGATGTAGAAAAAAGAGGATCAGCCAAAGAATTATTGCAGGTAATAGTCAACTTCTAATTAATTCCGGAGAAACAGAGGTCACTAGTGAAGTAAAGCTGTGATAGATGTCATTGTAGACTGACACCTCTTCTGTTTTGTGTTTTCTCCTGAGGACTCTCTAGTAGAGAGTGGTTGGAGGGAACCATAGGCAAAGTTTGTAATGTGTACTCTGAAGCCTTCCAAGCAGTAACCTGTGTCTTTAAACTGCTAAATTATCCAACAGTTTTTCAACTTACTGTAATACAATCATTGAAATGAGCAGAACAGGAATAAAGGAAGATATTTGAGCAGGGAACCTCTTTGTAATGAGTTATTGGAGAAAGGCCTGTTTCAGGAAGAGGAGGGATGCGTATAAGGCCACAGCTGCTATGAACCATTGCATTCTCTGGATCTGTCCCCTCTTCAGGAGCTGCGTATTGGTTGTGTTTTGCAGTGCTTCTCATATTTCAGGATGAAAATTGCTGTGTAGATAATGTGGCTTATACTTTTTTCTTTTCTTTTTTTTTTTTAAAATTGTCTTTTACTAATTTACTGTGTTTCTTTCTTCTTGGCAGCATCCCTTCTTGAAACTGGCCAAACCTCTTTCTAGCTTGACGCCACTGATCCTAGCAGCCAAAGAAGCAATGAAGAGTAACCGCTAACATTGTTGCCATGGCCTTCATCTTTTTGTGATGTTTTTGTTTTGTTTGTTTTTTTTACAAATCTTTATAATATATGAAATTGTTACACTTGTGGTGGGAGGGAAGAGAAGGGGTGGGATTGGGGAAAAAGAAGTCTGCAAAAGGGAAGAAACTCTTATCCAGAAGACACCCAAAATAAATTGTGGTGACACTAGTGAACCCTTTCTGCGGTCCAGAAGGAACTGAGGACTGAATTACTGGTCTTTTTTTTTTCTTTTTTTTTCAAACCCCCCCCCCNAGGAAAGCCACTTACTGTGCCCAGAGTTTTAAGGGTTTTTGATGACTTTGCTGTAACAGCTCCCATTCATTGTACCCTTCTGGATACTTTCAATACTTGAATGACAGATTCAAGCTTTCAGAGAGCAGCACTGATTTTACCTGCTGATCTCTCTTTCACTCTCCTCTTCTTCCGCTCTGCCTATTGACTTTTAAATTGCTCTAGTAAGCCCCTATATGACTAGGTTAACAGCAAATATAACAAAGTGTGAAGGTACATCTTACCTCTCCTTCCTTTTACGGATTAACTGTGACTGTACTCTAGAATTAACAGTTTGGCTACTTAAGAAATCATATGTTGAAATGTTTCTTTCTTTTAAGAAAAAAATGGAGAAAGGGGGAAGAGAAGTATTCACTGTTTCTTACATGCCTGTGTTCTGTGGACTTCTAATCAAAGGTGTGACCTCTTAGTAAAAACTTCATGATTGGTCAAGTCTTTAGATGCCAGGTTATGGATATGTGGAGAGGGGTCAGATACTTCATTTATGATCAAATGATCAGTTAAAGTCAGGGCAAGAAAAAAATTCCAGCTGTCTTCCTGTCTGCTCTTTTTTCATGTTAGACTTGCCAGCCAGAAACTTAAGGGATATTTTGCTTTGTGTGGTGGGCAGTTCAAAGACACATATCTGTACTCTGACTTGGGCTTTGAGAGTTATGCTGGTGCCTTTGATTTTTTTATTTTACATTTCCCTTCTTTGTATCAAGTACATTTTTGTATATATTGTAATTTTTCCCAAGCAAATAATGCATCAACCTATGGAGTTGTCAGAATTTAAATATGTGCTCCATTTGTACTAATGAAATCAAAAGAACAAATAATGAGATCTGAGGACACTGAAGATGCAAGACTTTTAAAATATAGTTCAAACAGAAGATTACAAACACCTGGAAATGCCAAAGTGCTGTTCTGTGAAGACCAAGGTTGAGAGTGGAGAACAGTGCTGCCAGATGTTAATGGGGTGTATTTGACTGGCTAGTTTGAGGCTGAAGAGACTTGATATGTTACACTGGTCCTTTCTAACTAAAGACATTTTACCAGCTAGAATTGCTGAAGTCATACTCAATGCAAGAAAAACTGCCTCCCTCTAGGGGCAGTGAACAACTTAAGTGGTTGAGTACTTGGGGTATTAACAGAAGCAATTGTAGAAGAATCTGTGGCCCCTGGCTTCTTCTAGTGCTGCAGTCCGTGCATTTCAACCTCCAGAACAGTTTAATGAAGACCCAACTCTTAACTACAGTGTGCCAAATGATTCTGTGAAAGAACAGCCATTAATTTAGTGGGAATCTATTTTTTATTGCGCTCCTGGTGGGCAAATCCTTGGATGGGTATGGTTATGGCTGGGTATGGACAGAGGACCCCAAATTAAAATTTTCATGTACTTTTACAAACATTGCTGTGAGAAGATAAAGTTGTTATTTTAGGTAATTCCAGTATTCATATAGGGATAGAAATAACATTGTTTTGGGGGACTGGTAGCCAAGATATGACAAAACTAAATTCCAGCTGCAAGTGGCTGGGCATAACAGCTGAGCCTGTTTGTGAGGAAGGAGAAGCGAGGCAAGGGTCTCAGTTTCTGCTGCTGCTCACTAGGTGCTAGGAAGTTGCTTTGTACCAACAAGATGCCTTATTTTGTAAGGAACCACAGTATCATGGTTCAGTTTGTATTCTGGTAAGCTCTTCTGTGGAAGGTACCAAGTAAATTGCTAACTGTACCATTAAAAGAATAAATATCCTTCTAGCTGTAAGCATGAGAATGTTCCTGATCTTTAGATTCGAGGAAGGGTCACCTTTCCAGGGATATAATTCTAGATGCGCTTCCCAGGCAAAATGCCTTAAGTACACTGTCAACACTGTAATGGCAATGGTTGGAATGCATCTGGCTTTCTGAAGAAAACAAAGTAGCAGGGAGGCTTGGCTAAGATTAAAAAAACCTTTCTGATTGATGGTTCCCTCTTTGTCCGTTGCTGGCAATGGACTTTTTGAAAATCCTTCTGCCAGAGTTAAACTGGGAGCTTCCCCCCGCCACTCCCCTCTTTTTGAATGGCACAATCTAGGCAGTGAGATGAATATAACTCGTGCTGAGATTTTTAAATAGAAAAACATGAAATCGTAAGTAATTTTAAATTATTAGTTCACTTCTGTTGATAAATGAGATGTTTTTAATCTTGTGTTGCAACATTTGTCTGCTAGGAGATGATTAGGAGTCTACTTAGGATGTGATTTCTGAACTTAAAGTCATTTTAGCAAATAAAACTTAGCCTATTGGAGAAGTTACCAAAACATATCTCAGTGCTTGCTATGCGATTGGGAATAATATTTAGCACTGCACTTGGAAAGTACATCTCTCCTCTTCCCCACCCAGCAGCTTTACTGCTGTACAATTAGGTTTCTTAACACCTGTTGCCAGAAATTAGGGTCAGAGATGGAGCTAGATAGTAACTGAGTTAGCAGAGGAAGAAAGTATGGAGGAAGATGCTGTATTGTGTTTTTGTGCATTAGTAGGTTGAGCATCACTTTTCCAGCGATGTCAGCTGTGTGCATGCACAAAACCTCAAAATGCAGGCTATTATTTTTCCCTGAAGGGGAGAAAAATAGCATTCATAAAACTTGCTGCAATGTTGCTCTGCTCTGCTGTGTAGCTAGGGCAAATGAATAGAGAGTAGCTAGAGATTGGGTAGCTGCTGAAAAGGAGAGGATTGTTTCTGAAAGTGCTAGGAGTCCCAGAGGTCTTGCTTTCCTGCTAAGGTGCCAGCATAAGGTCCTGAATCAGTTTGTAATCAAATATCCATGCCAGTAATATAGCTGAAGTGTTATGTAGAATGGCATGATTAGTTGTATATAGGGTGCTGGGCATCTTATGGCTTACATCTGTGATTCCTGTTTTTTTCTTATGATAGAATAAACCGGGTTTCCCAGCAGAACTAAGCATGGCATTGGGAATGTGCACTTTGATCTGCCTGGATGTTAGCAAGATGAGTTGGGGGATGTGTTCCCATGCCCCCCCCCCCAAACACAAACACCAAATGCAGAGAAGTGCAAAAGCTGTCTTTAGACCAGGTCTGAGAAATTAGGTTGCTTTGTCAGAGAGGATGGTGGGTGGACTGGGAAGGAAGCAAGAAGATTGTTAAAGGTCTCCACAGCTGGAGTTGAATAAATGTCTCTGGTCTGTTTTCCCTATGTTCCTCACATTATCAATGGAAATGGAAGCAGGTGCAAGCTTTTTATTTTTTTAATCTGTCTTCAGATTTTAATGTTGCCTTTTGTGTAATTTAATCCCATTATGTTATTTAATTGTTACTGCAATATTAACTACTGTATTTGTTGACTTTGTTTAACTGTTCTTTCAGGGCTAGAAATAAAGTTTTTAAAAATGTTTCATTTTTCCCCTCCCCATCCCCTTCATGAGTTTATATCTCTTAGAGTAGCTGAAAAGAGGAAATGTTTAGATGATTTTAATGAGACCAGCAGAATGTATTTGTTTGTAATTAAGCTTCTTACAACCCTTTAATTATGATGGATATAATTTTATGCTATGCTAGCCTATCCTTTTTCTCCTTAAGTTTTATTACTCCTCAGTGTCTATACCAAGCTCATAGGATACCTGCAAGCTTTCCTTGCTGGCATGTGTTGCTAGCAGTCAGTCCACTGACTGAGGAGAGCCAGATTTGTAACAACCTGTTTACCCATTCTGGACCAGATATGTCTTGCCCTCTTTACTTATGGAACAAAGCAGCAACCTCTCAAAGAACAAGCTAGTTCAGCAGCATTGCATCTTCCACTTCCAGATGCCATAAATAGTGTTTTGTTAGCGACTGGGTTCAGAACTGATGGGCCAGTAAATTGGGATCAGGCTCTGGCAATGTGATATTCCAGTAACTATTCCAAGAGTGTTCTATGAACATCACCCAATATCCTGCTGGTAACTATTACAGTGTAATATTTAAATGATCATGGGGAATGAGCTGTCCTGTCATCTGTTTGGAAGACTTGACTACTGCTTCTGCACCATCCCTTCTGATCAGCATTTGACTGGTAGAGCTGGACTGAGAAAGCTGGGTGTGGACAACTAACCAAGGTTTTGGGATGAGATTGGTAGTGCATGTTGGTAGGCTTGGGGACTTTCTTATGTGTTTCATCTAAATGTTACCACAAAAATACTGTTGTGCATCAGCATTGCAGTCTAGCTAAAGAAAAGGAATTACGAATTTACTTTGGGATTAAGATTGGTTCAGTTGAAATACAGATAAAGTCCTGTCTTGATTGTGAAAGTCAAGATCTCATCATACTGTGCACTTCCCATGTGATGACATTGGTAAATCTTTATCCCCTTACTTAAATACTATACAAGATTTGCTCATACCACTGACAAAGGGAAATGAAGGAACAGCTCATCTTCTGCAGCATTTTCAACCAGATATGAAAATATTGTTTTGCACAAAGCACCATCTCTTCAGATTTGTTACCTTGTTGGTGTATCTTTGTGTTTATATATAGTTGACCCTTTGTGCATTTAAACTGATGTTCTCTAACACTGCTTTTAAGTTATGTTTGCATTTAATCTATTGGGGAAGAAGTCAACAAGAAGAAGGAGAAATTGCTTAGGTTGAATGCAGTTTGTGCAAGTGGAAAGTTTCTAGTTCTTGCTTGATAAACTACTACATTACATCTGAACTTAAGTCTTGTGTGAACTGGCTTTTTACTTGCATAGATCTAGTCTGAACTAATAACAAGAACAGCTACATCTTTTTGATCAGTTTATTCAAGATTTCAAAAAATGATAAATGAAGTTAAAGCAGAACAGTATTGCTGTAAAGTTGAAGGAAGTGACTTTTCACTTTCATGGCTGCGCTTTCTTTGCAGTGGCTTTACCACAAAACTGGTCGTGATTATCTGAGTTATACCAGCAGTGATGCGTGAACACTGAAAGGGTCTTCATTTCTAATTAAATTTTTACAGTGGTGCATGAAGACAAGTGTTGGGTTTCAAGTGTAATTATACAGCTCATAGACAGTCACAGCAGAAGTTTACACATGACAGCGTGCAGAGATTTATGCAGGTACTTTTTTTTTCCCCCCCCTATTCTTACAACTTTACTAAATATTTCGTCACTCGAATTTCTGTGAAGATTGCTCTTAGTAAAAGGAGTCATTCTGGTCAGGTCTGACAATGTCCTCCTGTCCTCACTTGTGTGAAAAAGGTAGATGAAACTTCACTAAGCTCAACTCTGTTCTTGATAGTTGCTGTCCAGATGTGTGGACGAAGCAGATTTTTCCAAGAGCGTTCTTTCCCCTACTTTGAACTCCAACCTAATAAAGGATTTTGTGAGGAGAAATAGCAAGTGAAAACAGTAAATATCTGACTAATTTTACTATAGCTTGGTTACCAGGAAAGAAAATTGCAATCTGTTGTGAGGGAGGAAGGTAGCAGTGATGCAGCTTTTCTTGATATCTTTTCTTTGGCATTGCAGTGATGGTATTGCTTTTCCCCTTTCATGTCTGTCAGCCAGTGTCTGAAGGGTGAGTATCTTCTGGCACATTACATTTACCTTTTGACCTGGTTATTGAGACAACCTGTAGGCAGTGATGGTATTTTTGATGGCATTTGCCCACTAGGGAGTTAACAGTGATTGTTCGTTCTCTTTAGGACACTAAAAAGCCACAAGACTTCTGCTTCCTCAGAAATGTCTCTGGCACTATGCAATGATTTGGAGAAGATGCATTGAATCAGTAGAAAGGAGTATGGAATTGGCAGGAATAGTAGGCACAGTATGTTTCAGTGCATAAATACAAGCTGTTGGTGTTTTCTGAAGGGTTTAGGAGTAAAGAATCTGGCTCAGGATAACTCCAGATCAAAGGAGAAGCAGCTTATATGACTCAGGGCAGCCCTCATCTCCTGTATAATTAATTTCCACTATGCACGAGGGATTGGCCATCCCTATGTCTATGGCTCCATATGAGCTGTGCTATGCAGGATCCTGTGGCATCAAGGACTTCAGGTATTTGAAAACTAATATTTCAAAATCAGACACTAGTCAAGTGATCTCTGTGTTGGCAACGTATGTGTCTTTCAGAACAAATTCCAGTGCTTTGTAGGAACAAAATTTTTTTGAGCGTATTCTCCATTGTCAAGTATCCAGATTTCTTGGTTTGGGTAACAGTGTTTCGTGGTGACTGATGCTTCTGCTAATAACATCTTCTGTGCTGGGGTAGAAGGAGAGCAAAACCTTTGCATTGCTCTCTGCACCCTTTATGGGATGCTTGGAGGTGGTGGCAGGGATAAGATGTTCTTTTTCCGTGTTGGGTATGGCAGTTTTCTAAATGTCAGCTGGGCATTCCTAGGGACAGACTGTCCAAGAAACATACATTTTTGTTAATTTTTCCTCCTAGAGTATGTTTGTGCTCAGGATTTGGGTCTCTGCACAAAGACAAGTGAATCGTGGCTGTATTTGAGCCCTTTATGTCTTGTTGCCTATAGATAGTTGTTGAGACATTTGTGTATGAGGAAACATGACTGCAGGTTTCTGATATCTCATCACAATGCCTGATCACAAGTGGAGCTGCTGTTGGATTTTGGAGAATAATTTTCCTACCCAGTAAAAATCTCCTTAATTACAGCTGAATTAAATTTACATTGAGGTTATTTATTACTTATTTGAGTGTGAAAATAGCATGGTAGGGGGAGCTAGTGTGTTACGGTTTGGGTGTTGCTACCCTTCAATGTTTTCTGAGAGTGTTTGTTATTTAACTGTCTGTGGAAATGCCTGTACTATTTGCCACTTGTTCATATCACCACCGTATGGTTAAAATAAGCAAGTAAAATATCTGGCTTTGATGCTGTTGTAGTTATTGACAGCCCTAAGAGCAAATTCGTTTTGGAATGGAAAATGATGTCCTGGCCAGGTTTTCTTATTTTATTTATTTATTTATTTTGGAAAACTAATTTGAAAAAGCCTCAGAAGAAAGCAGCTTCTGTTCATCTCAGATGCTTCTTTTTGTCCAACAGTGTCTCAGGAAAATAGAGAATCTAGTAATGACTTCATGTGTGCTGTGATTTTGTAGCGGTGCCAGATAATCCGATCCATTACTCTTATTCAAGTCCTTAGCAAAAGCCAGCACAAATTTAATGGAAGTAAACCAACTGCTTGCATATCTTGGTCATTGTCATTATTTGATCAGGTAATTGTATTCATAAACAACTGTTTCCAGCTTCTCTCTCAAGCTTGGCTTCAGTGTCTTACAATGAGCCGTGGGCATAATTGCAGGTTGTGTACAGGCAACAGTTTTTAAAGACCTCTGAACAGTTACTTCCTAAGCCACAACATGGTTTTACTTTTAAAATGCTTGAAAAGAAATGGAGTGAAGTAGGTTTCCATGGGAAGGAACAGATGTTGGATTCTTACCTTTTCAGTTTTCAGCATGTATATCATGAAATGGTTCTCTATGTCATAGCTGTGATTTTTGGAGGCAGAGGAAGAGAGTTTACTGGCTTTTTAGATGTTAGCATGCGGTAGTCTATCTTTGTGTGTATTTTTCGTGTGGCAGTAGTTGGAGATGTTTTGGTTTAAGGAGAGCGCATTAAAACATGTTTCTGTGGATCTGTACAAACCTTCCTCCGTGACTGTACACTGGAAATTTAAGCCATTTTAGTAGAGCTGTGTGTTTTGAATAAGTGCTGCTCTGTGTATAGTGTGGATCTTTAATAAGCGAAGAGACATGAGCTAAAATGGGGAGCCTGAGCCCTCTAAGCTGAGATGCCCGTCCCTTTGATGGCTTCTTTGCAACAGGACGCTTGGGAGTTCCTGCGCTGAGCTCCTGTCCTTAGTGCTTGCCTCACTCCCTTCATCCTTACTGGGGTAAGGAGATGGAGTAGGGCGTTGCTTGCTGCAAACTGGCACACGTGCACTGGGAGGTAAAGAACTATTGCACGTTTCACATAGAGGTTGAGCTGTTCTCCAGGTGGGAATATAGATGGACTTGTTGGAAAGCTCTTGTCAGGCCTATTGAACTTTCCGTCTGTTGCAACGAAGACTCAAATGCTGATAGGAAGGGTTGAGACGTGGCTGGGGATAAGTATTTTGGCCATTCCTCTAAGTTGCCAATTTCCTGTGTCCAGTGACAGTTTGCAGGGACATGGTCATCGGGCTAGTCTTGCTGGGCCTTTTTAAGATTCTGTTTGTAAAGATGAGTGTTCTGGATAAACACCATTTTTGACTGGGGTATAGAAAAACTATATATTTTTTTTTTGGGGGGTGGACTTTTCTGTGGTAATGAGCAGCTTAATCTAACTGGTACTTTACTACCACCGATGCTGAGTTTTCACTGAGCCAAAATACTAATTTTTATGAATCCTTTAAAGTATGTTAAGTGTGATTGCCTTTTATTAGGGTGAGGTCTTTTGTTCAATTGAGACCAAAGGTGCGCGCTTTTACTGTATTCTAGAGCAAGAAATAGGTTACCATGTGTAAAATTGTGATATATTTTGGGGCAGGCAAAGCAAGAAAGGACAGTTTTGGTGAGAAGATCTGCAGTCTTGGCAGCTGAGGTATTCAGAGTGTGATCTCTCTCCTTGCTCTGCTTGTAAAGATTTGCAAAGCAAGTATTGTGGGCAGCTTCCACAAGGGAGCAGGTACCTTACTAGAAGCACTGTCGAGTGGGCACTTTGTGACAGAAATGACTAGCAGGAGTGAGACCGAAATGAGAGAAAGCACTGCTATTGCTAGTAGTGTTGGAAGGAGGAGACATTTGAAGCTTTGTATGACTGCTGCAAAAAACCTCCAAAATGTCCTGATGTGCCTTTACCAAATGTCTTGTTTTCTGTCTGCTGCAGTAAGGCTTGTGAGGGAGAAAGGCCAAGCAGCTGCAGTATGTTTAAAAAGCATTGCTTACTTCTTTGGGGATCTCTGTTGCCACACTAACAAAGCAGCTGTTGTGAACTGCATTAAGTGTCTAATCCTTGGCTCAAGTTTGATTCAAACCTGTGTCTTCTGGAGATTTCTTTACTTAAAACAAAAAACAACAACAGCAAAAAAAAGAACTACTAGAGGGAAAATAAAATTGAATAAATAAAAGCTGTTGGATTCTGGTTCCTTGTCTGTGTTAAGCTATTGATTGCACAGTGAAAGGAGTCTGGCTACCTGCTATTGCTTCCTGTGCCAGGGTAGGAGAACAGGCTTTGCTGTGTATACCCAACGGAGTATACCCTATGCTGCTCTTGTTCTTTCCTTCACTTACTGTCCTATTTCTATCTACAAATCATGTGGTCAGTGGGAGTCTCTGTGTCTCCCATAACCCCTAACAACAGCTGGAGCAGAGAACTCAATCTCTGGAGTCATGCATGGAGCAACTGTGCATTTTGCCACCTACGATTGCTTGTCAAATCCATCTTGGGTTCAAAGATCTATGCTCTATGTGTTAAAGATGGTTTGGGTTCCAAAAATTAGGTGGTAATGGAACCATGACTTTTTTCCTCATATTCTTTTACAATGAAGTTTCCTTATGTTTATGGTAGGGACAGCCATTCTGTAACTGCCTGTTGAGTTGGGAAAGTGTCTCGGGTCCTGTCACTGGTATGTATGTTAGTGTTATCAACAGGAAATGTTGAAGTGTCTAACTTTTTTTGGCTCCTCATTGTCATTATAATGCCACCTGCAGCAAATGGCAAATGCAGTTCATGCTGACGACAAACAAGGTGAATTCTTACTTCAAACAAGGTAAATCTATTGCTCTCTTAAAAAAGGAGAAGGAAAGCTGTGTAGTAAGGTTTTAATTGCCATTCTCATAAAAATACTGAGTCAAGTAATAGGTGAGTACCTGGAAGATGACAGAAAAATACTGTCAGCATAGATTTGTCACCATCAAGGATTCATTGTCAAGGATGTTTTGAGTGGGGCCTCAGAAAGCCTGTGCAGAGTTGTATCACAGTTATTTGTTAACAGGCTGGATTACAGTACATAGAGCATGTGTTAAGTAGGTATCACCTATATGGAGAGAGCTGCATGTTGAAAAAAGAGACTAAGAGGATTTGAAGTGATCTTGACAAAGCCAAGAAGTGGTTTGAAAGAAGCTGAATGCAGTTGAAATGGAAGGGGATGAGCTAGCCAGCTGATGGATGCAAGTTGGGTTGCAAGTTGCACAGTGAATGTTACAGCAGGATATATGGATGAGAGGAACATCTGCCAGCTCTTCTGGCCCTCAGCATGATGAAGTCCTGCTGGAGTGCCACTTCTAGTGTGGAGCGTTTCAGGACAGATGCTAGTAATTGAGAAGGTCAGTTGTTTTTGATCACAGATCTATTGGGATAGGGTTAGAAGTCACAGGCTGAAGTTTAAGGGGGAAAAATAGGTTAGACATAAAGGAAAACTTAATGTGAAGTGGTGAAGCACTAGACTAGATTTACTAAGGGTGGTAGGAATGCCTGCTTTAGATTTGACAAACATACCCCTGTAAGTAGTAATATAGGCAGAGCTGGCTCTGCCTTGGGGCAGAGCAGTGTTCTCAATGTCCCACCTTCCTAGCACTTCCTAGCAGCACTTTGGAGCTGCTGAATTGTTTTTGAGGGGTTCCACCTCTTCTCCCCTCTCCTTTGACTCATTTTGCTTCCAAAATGAGGAAAGGTGAAGTTCATCAGCTGATTTTTGGGGACCTCTTTGTTCTATTGCTGAAGCCCTTCTGTTAAATGTGAGGGGAAGGCCAGCAAATGAGAGATGTAAGCTTCTTGCCTCCCCTGAGAAGGCTTGCTCAGCCCATCCTGGCTTTCTGAAAAAAGTTCCTTTGTTTCTCAGATTTGGGGTGGGGAAGTAGGTTTTGTTTTATGGTCTCTGATGAAAATATATTTTTTTTCTTGTTTGCTCCTTTCTAAAATCCTGAACAGCTCAAGAGAGCTGCCACAAACTCTCAGATAAAAACTTTGAGGGGGATTAGGGAGGATCAGTCAGTGACTGCTAGGTGGAGGTGACATGTAGATCTTTTTGTTGTACCAAATAGGAAGCTGTCTACTGATCTAGCTGCAGATAAGTCCACCAGCTCGATGTGCAGCAAGCATTGTTCCATGAAGGAGAGGTTACTGTGACCTGAAGGATGTCATCTTTCTGATGAAGGAGGAGGTTCTGGCTGATAGGAGCAGGCACCAATATTTCTTGTGGGGATATTGCAGGTGCCATGCTGGCAGCTCCCCTCAGTTTGGAGGGCAGCACATGTGCTTTTCACAAGGACTCCCTTGGCAGCTGACTGAGTGCCTGTTAGACTTTGCCACGTTTACTTAAATACAGCTTTATAAAGAGGAGGTGCAAAAGTTTTCCCAGTTTTCTTTCCAGCTGGTAAAAGCAGTCCGGTTTCTTCTGTGTGTGGCTTTCACTATGGCAGGCTTGAATGTTTCTATTGCTTTTCTTTTCCTGACCGTAGGCATTTGCGAGTTAGTCAGGCAGCTTTCCAAAAGATTTTTCTCTTTTGGAGCATACTGTTGTCTTGCCAGAGAACTTGTTGGCTCATTATATTTGTGTGCAGGCTGCCTTGAACTGAGAATGCTGATGGAGATTGGCCTGTGGGGTGGTGGCTTTGGCCCAGATGTGAGCCTGACTCTGCTCTTCCTTCTCTTTGTGGCTCATGGCACCTTGTTTGATGGAGCATCTGCTAATCTGACAGTCTCTCTCCAGGAATTCCTGATCCTGGACTCCAGCTTAGCAGCAACTACTGCGAAGCTTCTTGCCCAGTTTATAGGTATGGGCATAGGCTGGGTTATCACTAAGTACTACTGGTCCTGGGAGCTGACAGAATTCCACCTCATCCAGAACCTAATGTCTTTGGAGTGCAGTTCCTCCCTCCGTACATCATTGTCTCATGGTGTCTTTGTGGAAGGTGTTTGCTCTTTTCTTTTCAATCTAGTGATTCTCAAGTTTCACCACAGTCGGCCAATGTACCGGGTCCCTGCCTTGGCAGCAACTGTCACCTTCCTGGCTTATATAGGTGAGTAACTCCTCCCTTTTTTGTTTTCTACAATGTCATGTAGACAGAAAATGTCAGAAAAACACCTTATTTGTGGAGAAGGAATAGTCCCAGTAAAGAGCCAGGACTTGAGTTGTGAGATGGTGATTAATAAACTTTTTTTCTATTCATATTGGAGAGTATTCCTTTCAGATGAAGACAACTGTTTAGGAGATCTAGGCATCAGGCAGCCTATGCTGAAAGTAGCCTGACTCCCAGGCTAGAGGTCTGGAGGAACATCATGGATGTTAAGTGGCAGCTATGGAAAACATTAGGGATGCCTCTCTCCTCTTGCACTTGCTGTCCTGACTCTTTCAGTTCTACCTAAATGAGGCAGGTAAAATTCTTACCCCTATTTCACAAGTGAAAYGTGGTTTCAAGTGAAGCTCTGGCTTGCCCAAAGACTCTGGGAGCACAATCATTGAATTTCCCAAATACAACCCCTCTGTGATGCACAGATGAGCTCTTTTGTTTCTTGTAAGGCTTGGACCTAGGTCATCAAGGGTGTGATTTGCCAATGGGACCTTTGGTTGCCCTTGTTACACAATCAAAGAGAGACAGCAGCTAGGGCTGGTTGGCAGAGGACTGTGGAGTCTGCAGCCAGCAGGGGGCTTTCAAATTCTCCTGGAAGATGAGAGAAGTTGCAAAGGTACTCCCTGCAGATCTCCTGGACCTCACTGGGTGCGGTTTGGTCTGTCCACCATACTTAGGTTGGTCAAACTTGCAGGTGAGAACTACCCAGGAGGTGCTGCTCCATAGTATGAAGGACAGTTTGGAGTGGGAGGTTTAGGGAGGACTGGGCACTTCTTCTGTAACTGCTGGCTTAGTGAGCAACTGTGAAGACTGAAATCGTCCCCAGGGGATATGGACAGGAAGGTAGGAATGGTGGGCAGCTCTTAAGAAAGCAGGTCCTGGAAAGGTAGAGCAAAAGCAACCTGAATATGAGATATTAGAGAGGGAGAGGTGGGGGATCTGTTTCCAGAGCAGTATGGAAACAAGGCTAGCATTATCCTGCACTAATGCAGTAGTCCTTATCAATGCAAATCTTTAAAATTGCTTGTGTGAGTGAGACTGATTGCTCTACTTCTTTCCCATGCAGCTGGGCCATTCACAGGGGCTTTTTTCAACCCTGTCCTTGCCACGGCTGTTACCTTCCACTGCTCAGGGAGCAGCCTGCAGGAGTATATCCAAGTTTACTGGCTGGGTCCCCTTGCAGGTGAGAACTACGCAGGAGTTGCTGCTCCACAGTGTGAAGGACAGTTTTGGGTAGGAGGTTTAGGGAGGACTGGGCACTTCCTCTGTGTCTGCTGGTGGCCTGCAAGGGGGAAATGCTGTTAATAGAAACTGTTCCTAATGAAAGGCTGAACCTCAGTCTTGCCCATGGCAAATGCCCTTTTTCATATCCCTTTGCTGCCACTTGAGTCATACTTTTTTACTACATTTTATCCAAATTCCACAAGGAACATGGACAAAACAGACAAAAGTCTCCTTCAGGCCAATGTCTGCCAAGCTTGGGGAGGAGAATCAAGCTAAGATGTTTTAGGAAATAATAGGTTGAGCTATGTTTTCGAGGTTGTATGCAGCTCCAGGAAGACCACAGTGAACTGGATACTTGCTGCCTGGAATGCAGAAAGTGGGAAAAGATGACCACTGTCAAAGAACTGTTGTGGTTTAACCCTTTTGAGTCAAAACAAGCCTCACTTTTACTTTTAGGATGTGATAGTTGAACTCTCCTTGAAAAGTAACATAGCAAGAGGCTTTTAGATATGTTGGTGGGGGCTTTAGTTGTGCTGACCTCAGTTTTGGTCATGAGCAGCACTGTGGCAAGGGTCTCAAAATAATTACTTAGCCATTGGGAGGGTGGGCATGTTTGATACTGCACCTTGAAACAGTACATTCAAAATAAAGGAAATTGCCCCCTCTGATTGCAGGGATGCTTGCTGCCCTCTTGCTATACCAAGGGAACATCCCAAGACTCTTCCAGAAAAACCTGCTTTACAGTCAGAAGAGCAAATATAGGATACCTAAGGCAAGAGTGGCACATGTTTCTGGAAACAGAGAACAGAGACGGAAGAAGAAAGGGGAGAAGAGCAATTCGGAGCAGAGTGCCTGAGCTGCATGTGGGCTTTAGGAGAACCCCTGCAGCCCCCATCATGGGAGTGGGTTTCCTGGCACAGAGGAGAAAGCACAGGGGATTTTGCATGCTCAGGCCCCCAGCTCTGCCACAGGATATGTACCCATTGCTGCAGCATTCTGGACTAAGCTTGCTGTGTCGCAGGCCCAAGAGCTGTGATACGATGTGCAGACGCTGTGCATCTTGCCCAGCACCAGTCCTGGCTGTGTGGTCACTGCTACAGGCACAGCTGCAGGAGCTTTTTAATGCATCCTATGGGATTCGGACAAGATAACCTTAACAGGATGCCTGAAACTCTTAGGCTTCATTAAAAATGGATTTTCTTTTTAAGGCTGGTGAACCTGTAAAGGTTCAAGCATGCAGTGCTGGCTCAATGGAGAAAATTAATTTATTTGCATAAGTTACTATTGTCTTCCATATTCAGGAAGCATGCAGAAGCTGAGAGCAATTATACAGGCATGCTTGAGCATCTTCCATTTTATTGCATTGTTCAACACTTGAAGTAATCTGAATATGTCATGAAAATAAATCAATAATATTGCATTAAATGTTCTGGGATTTTTTATTCTTTTTAACAACACAGCAGAAATGTGTGACTAAACTTGCAGACTGTTGTCTGGGCTGCTCTCAGTGCTTAAATGAAATACTGCTAATGATAAAATTATGGTTAGTGAAGTAATGATTAAAAATGTTTAGGTGAGTGGTGTCATTCCTTGCCATACCTCAGCTACCAAGAAAAAAAAATAGAAATCTGTTCCTGGGGATTCTTTCTTTCCCAGGACGGTCTATGGCCCTTCCCAGCTTGCTCACTTGCTCTCTGCCATTTCTCACCCATTTGACTGCTTGCATAATTCTGGTTTAGGAAAAACCGTCCATAGGATAACAGCCTTCAAGCTATATTCCTTGTGGTTGCATAAACCTTACCTTTCTGCTGGATGGAAAGCACTGGAAAGAGCTGAGTTCCTGTTTCTCCTGGTCTGCTTTTTCCATGGCTTTGGTTTCACTCTGGAAACAGGCATTGTGGGGTTTCTGTTGTGGGCGAGTAATTGATATGTATCTTTCAAAGAAAAGATACTTGTTTTGTCAGCTCTCACTCTCAGCTACTTTCTGTAATGATGGAATACAAAAACTATGCTTCTGGAGGGAAAAACCTCTTGGTTTGTACAGCTGTCCTTATCCTACTTTTTTTTTTTTTTTTTTTTTTTTTTTTTTTTTTTTTTTTTT